>NC_137832.1:44637158-44762158 GCF_963921795.1 Nannobrachium achirus | reverse complement strand
CATTAAGATATTTGAAAGAAACCAGAAGAGTCCTAAAACCCTGGGAATGGGCTCTGTTTATATCTAGTGACTCCTGGGTTTTCAGAAGGTGACATGCCCATTTCCTGTTCCATTTCATTTTCCTCTCGAGAACAGATTTTAACCTGACGCATTTACATACTGTATGTGTTTCCAGGTATGCACGGTCTCGTAGCCAATCAGCATGAATAATTCAAATGTAAAAGTAAAACCCATCCAATATTATATTATTGTATATTATATAAATATTACAAATGGAAGACATGTCTGTCTGTACAGCACCCGCAACGTCAAATTAGATGCTTCCCCTGAAACTTAATGACTGCATGTACTAATTTGCTTTTGAGATAGGGATTCTTTTGTTGAGAACTGACTGGTCATATAGCAAACAGACCAACTTCTGTTTGGTTTGTGTTGCCAGGCTTGTCTCTAGATTGCCCCTGTCTGCACTTAGGCACTCATCTGGACACTCAGCCCTACCTTTATAATGACCTGGCTGTTGGGGCTACAGTTCAATAATGGATACGTGGCTGCTCAATATCTGCCATCTTCTTATTTGCCGTCTATCGTTCCTGCTGTGCACTCCTACACATTGACTCACGTTGTTTTCTCGGTCTCATTCTTGCCATCATATATCTCCCTCTCTTGTCTTTCAGCATTCTTTTACTATTCATTACAGAGTGCCCTCCCTGACCTTTGGACCAAACACTCATTTATCCACTTCCACTCCCACTCTTTACTGGGGTTTAGTATGCTCACTTTCCTTGACACTCCCTTTTAGACACACATACTGTACACGCACGCACGCATGCATACACGTACTTGCACGGCACACACACACACCCTTTGATCGATGTGTGTTGACGGTTTCCCAATCCAGGTTGATAAGACCCGTCACAGAGACAGATCCAACCTGAGTCTCCTTTTGTGTGATGGGCGTGACTGAGTTCTCGTTTTTCTCGCACCCCGTCCCTCTCTGTACCACCTCTGTCTGTCTGTCTGTCTAATGTGTGCAGACTCTGTATCTCGCTCTCACAAACTCTATCTTTCTCTCAGATGTGCCTTTTATGTGTGTGTGTGTGTGTGTGTGTGTGTGTGTGTGTGTGTGTGTGTGTGTGTGTGTGTGTGTGTGTGTGTGTGTGTGTGTGTGTGTGTGTGTGTGTGTGTGTGTGTGTGTGTGTGTGTGTGTGTGTGTGTGTGTGCGCGCTTAGTACACGACAAGCATGCGCACGCACACCCACACACATCAACTGACCTTTCTGTCGGTGGCGTAGACTAGCGTCATGTACACAGTATGCTTTTAATGTCATGTTTAGTTCCTCTCCTGTAATCTTTCAAAAAGCACTGTTTTTCATATCAGGTCGAGTCTATACAAGGCAGTTCAGATCATTATCACTGCTGTCAGCCAGTAATGCCAGTTAAGTGCATATATCCCAGTCATTCTGTTTAGTTCAAGCAAGGTGACGTGCATGGCAGCAGACCAGGCATATTGACACCATATATGAATAATTTAAGTTATCGACAACACGCGTACACCTTTAGCATTGGTGGTAGATGGGATTGAGATGTGCATTACTTATAATGCATGCCCCATGCACTTAAAAGTGCGCGTGACCACACCTGACCAATGCATTTTGTTCTGCCCAACAACGCTTCCCTGCATGTTGGCCCGCTTCCTAGCTGGCAAGGGTGGATGTCAGTGTTTGGATGTTTGGCACCTCGGGAGGAGTCGGGACATTAAATGACGTCAAATCAGGACCACGGCATCTCTGTCCACCTCTCTCGCTCTCTGAGGGCTCTTATCTGCGGCCTGCTGCTCCGCTATTCCTCTTCCTGCCTTGACGCTGGAACTACTGCAGGAGTGCTGACAATGCTGTCGCAATCCACTCAACTCCCTGACTTTGTGTGTGCGAGTGTGTCACATCAACACTTGGGTTTACGGGTCCCCTAATGATATCAGTCAGCAAGAAGAAAGCTCGACTCTCAGCACAAATGACCTAAAGTCACATGTGTGCTGTAAAAAAAAAAAAAGACATGCATGCGTGTGTGCATATACTCCCATTTAAACGTTTATGATGTAGAGTTTGGACCTTATTTTAACCTGGGTTTGTGCATCTAGTGTTTGGGTGATATGGACAAAACGTATATACAATACAATACACTTTTTTTTACAAAAACATTTTTAAAGCATAAAATAGTGCTTGAGTTACTAAAACCAGGAAAATACAACACCTATCTAATTATGCCATAATTATCACGTCATTAAGATAACCAAAGTTCCCAGATTAGTCTCATGTCAAGATATAGCTATAGAGTCATTACATTGCCCAGCCCTGTGCTCATTATCTCACTTTACTCAAAACAGAGGAGGTGCAGTATGTCATTCTGATGATCTGTTCCAATGGACTTTGAGAGTGGCCAAAACAAGGAAGTTGTACTGTTGTTGAAATTGTACTGTAGCTCAGGTGTTTTCAAACTTTTTTGACTCAGTGCACCCCTGTAAATAACTTTTTTCATCCACGGCATCCGTGAGTTACACTGTTAATTTTTAGAATCTTACATCATATTGGAGAAATATCTGTTTCCATCAGAACTGATTGAAAATAACGTTATATTTGACGTTTAACCACTTGAACCCCAGCATGCCTATTCTGGGGGGAAGGTTCACCAAAAATAGCCGATCTACGCGTTGTGAGCTTGTAGATCTGCTATTTTTGGTGAACTGAAGAGAGTTGTCGTAGATGGAGAAAGAACTCAAGTACTGTTTTACTAAGCATAGTGAAGTGATATTGATGTAGTGATATCGATGAATTCCAAATATTATCAAATTATCTCGCGGCACCCCTGGACTGGCATCGCGGCACCCCAGGGTGCCCTGCCACCCACTTTGAAAACCCCTGCTGTAGCTCATTGTTAGACAACAGGGATCAGGGATCCCAGCTTTTTTGCCCATTATCACTGGAACAACATGTCGGAAGAGCTTGACCCGACCCACAGTGCGTGCATGTTTGGGTGCATTTTCCGTCGGCCCGGGAGTGCATGTTTGTCGGTGGTCCGTGCTGTGGATCTGTTTGTGTGCGCGGGTGGTATGCGCGTGGCATTCCTTTCCCATACAAACTAATAGCTCTCCCCCCTCGTCTTTGTGATGTTTCATGTCAACAAACATAGAGTCAGTGAATGGTATGCTGGTGACAGAATGCCACAAGGTCAGAGAAGCACAATTGAATCTGCATGCAGGCTGGGAGAATCGGGGCAGGTATTCCGAATAAGGTGATCTATTTGACTCAAATTTCCCACAACAACAGCTACTGTATTAGCTGCCCATGAGCAAATCAGTCAGTCCCCAGATGCTCTAGTCCAGGGGTCTTAAACGTTTTCAGGCCAAGACCCCTTAGTTGAGTGAGAGACTAAGCACAACCTTTTTCATAGATTCCATATACCGTATTTTCCGGACTATAAGGCGCACTTAAAAGCCTTTAATTTTCTCAAAAAACTACAGTGCGCCTTATAGTCCAGTGCGCCTTATATATGGATCATTCATTGACATTGACATTCCCTTTAGCACAGCTCCATCTGTTTGATGCATAACGCAACGGTAGCGTCTATTATGTGCGCCTTATAGTCAGGTGCGCCTTATATATGAAAACAGTTAGTGCCTAGACCATTCATTGACAGTGCGCCTTATAGTCAGGTGCGCCTTATAGTCCAGAAAATACTGTAGTTTCATTGTTTGCCAGCACAATTGTGTATTTTGGATTCATTCATTCATTCATGTATTTAGTCTGCTCTTTTTCCCCTCTACCCCAAAGCTCTTTGCCAAAAATAGCCTATCTACAACCTCACACTGCCTCGAAGCACGAGGTGTTGTGAGCTTGTAGATCTGCTATTATTGGCTAAAGTTCTCAGAATATGGACGCTAGGGTTCAAGTGCTAAAATAAAAAAATAAAAGTTTCTATCATTCAAAGATTTGGAGGACCCCTTGTAGTAACTCTGAGGACCCCCTAGGGTCCCGGACCCCCCGTTTGAAGACCCATGCTCTAGTCTGCTCCATGTCTGTGGTAGACTGTGGTTGCGCTGATCAGCTACTCCCAGGTGTGTGATATATCTAACTACTCGTATGAATAACATGATGAATTAGGGGCGTTTGGTCTGAATGGTCTGCAGTTAAAGTACAGTTAAAACATATTCTTTTCAAATCTTTTTATTAACATTTTCAAATAACAATAACCCAGAGGCGGGTAGACAATCTCAGATCAGTGAATACATCATCAATAGGTATCAATGTACATTAAAAACATATTCTGTTACTGGTTAATTTTTCTCTTATGGGAGCAGATGTGAAATAAGCGTAATAGCCTAAGCTTAACTACTTCAGATGTAGCAACCGAGGGAGAGGCTGAGAAAGGCCCAAATTGTAAAAAAAGTAAACACACTCTGCATTTCTACAGTATAATGCCTGTTATTAAAAGTGCTTTTCGACGTGCATCACCCATTACACCACCCATTCACACAACAGTGGAGACAACCATGCAAGGCATAGGGATGGAATGGAACGATACGAAAACGTAACGTCACGATTGTGACCAAAAGTTTCGCGATTTACGATATTATCGCGATAATGAAAATATGCCACTTTTACAACCGATTGAACCCCTGCGTCCATATTCTAGGGCAGAACGATTGCCCAAAATTAGCAGAACGATTGCCCAAAATTAGCAGATCTACAAGCTCACGCGACGCGTTGTGAGCTTGTAGATCAGCTATTTTTTGGCAAAGAGATTTGGTAGAGTGAAAAAAAAAACACAGTATCATGTATGTTTACAGGTGTGTTTTACCAATTGTAGAGGGTTTAAGTGGATCAAAGGTGAATTGATCCCAGTGCATGACAAAGGACAATTTCATGATATTAATATCTCTTTTTTTTGCCAGCCTGCCTAAATGATAATGACGATTATCGTCCCATGCGTGTATCAAAACAGTGACGCAGTTCGGCCAGTGGAGACGCCCCTCTCGTAAAAAATTAAAATAAAATAAAACTTTGTAGGATACTGTTAAAGCCTGCACTTGACACTTTTGTGCTGTGCTCAAAATAAACTTGACTTGGGTTTTTTTTAATGGGTTGGCATGGTACAAAAGAGAAATTAGAATTAGTGAAAACGGCTCACAACACACTTTGAAAAGATAAAAATATGATGTCTTGTTTTGTTCACTACTAGAAAATGCAGACATAACTTTGTAAAACATGGGCTGTAAACAATTAAGGAAACCATAAAATGTGAATTAACGTTCATACTCAGCATTTCCTTAAAGCTTATTCGAATTCGCCTTTACTTTAACATTAAAACCCGAACTACTGTCATACTCAAGATAACTTATAACGTGTCGGGTTATTGTTAAAGCAGGCTTTGGTCAATCAGAGGCAAGCGGAACGAGAGGGGCGTCTCCACTGGCCGAACTGCGTCGCTGTTTTGATACACGCTCGTCCCATCCCTAGCAAGGCACCAACCTGCTTGTTGGCAGCAGTTCAGAGTTCAGTGTCTTGCTCAAGGGCACATTTGACAGGAGTCAGGACAGGAGGAGGCGGAGATCAAACCAGGGTCCTTCCAGTTCCTCCCAGACAGCCACCACCTGAGCCCCTGTTCATAGCTTCAGTTTGCTTATTCCAGTCAGGCTCAGAGCCAGTGTGAGCCATGCTGTGTTGACAACAGACAACGTTTAGCTGATAAGCTGATCTTCTAGCTGAAGTCTGCCCTGACTTGTTAACATCAATTAGTGGTAAGCTCAGTCCAGTTGTATTCTGTTTTTGTAGATCACCTTAAAAACACCCCAGCCCTAAAAAAAAACATCACAGTTACCACAATGAATACATTTTGTTTATTAATGTTTTATTTCAGAAACGACTTCAAAAGAGAGAAACAACTACTACAACTACAGCAGATTGGATAATGCTTACGGCTTACTGTTT
This sequence comes from Nannobrachium achirus, assembly GCF_963921795.1. Classification (NCBI taxonomy): domain Eukaryota; kingdom Metazoa; phylum Chordata; class Actinopteri; order Myctophiformes; family Myctophidae; genus Nannobrachium; species Nannobrachium achirus. Next base: position 44,756,174 of record NC_137832.1, on the reverse strand, counting down.
GTGTTAGTTCCCATTTCTCTTTTCGTTTCTTCCCCTTTCCCGTGGGTCACTTAACATCACGTGGCCTCCACTGGGAGATAACTGATACTTGTTGATTTATCCACCTTGAGTCATGTTATGTATGTTCCAAAAACACTCGGTCGGGTGGTGGCCCGAGAGATCCTTTTCAGAAACATGACAAACTTCCTCTTTGTTGCAGATTGTATAAATCTGCACTTTCCATTGCCAGCAGCAACAGAACATCAAGGATTGCATGAGTAGAGCAGGGGTTTTCAAACGTTTTTGACTCAGGGCACCGGCACCCCTATAAATAACCTTTTCATCCACGGCACCACTCACTGAATTACATTGCTACGTAAATATACACATCTTTCCACCTGTGATACAGTCACGGAGAAATATCCATTTCCCTCAGAACCGACTGAAAATAACTTTATTCTTGACGTTAAACCACTTGAACCCAAGCATCACTATTCTGGGGGAAGGTTCGCAAAAAATAGCAGATCACAACACTTTGTGACGCATTGTGAGCTTGTAGATCTGGTATCTGTTGAGGTAGATGGAAACAGAACTCATCAACTATGCAGTTGTCATGATATGCCATTTTGTATATGAGATATAACTAATTATGTCATTGAGACCTTTTACCTTCTCAATTCTAAGCTTAACCACACCAACCCTTTTCTTTTTTTTTCAACAGTGAGTCATTTTTTACCATTGCGGTAAATGGTGAGAAAAGATCTGTGCGCTGCTAAGAGAAAAGTGGAAGTGTGTCTGTCATGTTTGCGAACGAGGTCTAGCACATTGAGGTTCCCAAACATTTTAGCTCAAGACCCAAAAGAGAAATCAAATGTTTGCCCGGGACCCAAACTAGTGAAAACAGAAGATCTGAAAGCACACGGCGCCTGTAGATCGTCTATAGATCGACATCTTATTAGTTAAATGTAAAAATAGGAAGTTGATCGACATCGGATCCAAAACTATTACATCGGTCAGGCTTTTACACACACACACACACACACACACACACACACGCACACACACACACACACACACACACACACACACACACACACTGTGCGTGCGTGTGTGTGTGTGTGTGTGTGTACAATGGAGTCAATATATTCTAAAAGTGACTCTTGTGTGTCTAGCAGTAAGTATGTCCCCTGTGGTCCCCGCTTCCTCTGAAATATTGACTCAGCTCTGTAGGGAGCTCAACGAGAGGTCACACACACACACACACACACACACACACACACTTTTCCATTGCATTATTTTTCCATTCCTTGTATTGCCACATTAATAACTTGGCATGCGGTGTCCAAGAATGTTAACAAATGAATTGTTGAGCATTGTAGATTATAGATGCAATTACCGTCAAGTGTAATGGGTTGAAATAAGATATTGGGCTTTGTCACAAAGACCTAAGATAAATCATATTGCTGAGATGCATCCCAAAGAAATATGCATAGAATCTTCTCACAATATTCACAGTCATTTTATTAAATAAGCATTTAGCCAAGTAGCCAACACAGGACACAACGCCCACACACCCACTCCTTTAATTGCATGCGATGCGATGGTGTGCGCTAGCTAAGCTGACACCAACTCGGGACTCCTGGATCATCCCTATCTGGGACCTGATGCTGGATAAGAAGAGGGAGCGGAGGGTGGTGATTGGTGTCACAATAAGCGATATTATTTATCTTGATAAAAAAACTTGATTAAAAAACACTCTCGATAATCGTATCGTGGAGATTTAATTTATCGTGTTATCATCCTCCGTCACGCACTGGGATCAATTCACCTTTTATTTGCCTAGCTGCATATCCGTTACCACTTAAAACCTTGGTAAAATGTACTTGTAATATACGTACTTGATACACCTTTTTCACTCTCTTCAAATGTTTTAGCCAAAAAATTGCTGATCTACAAGCTCACAACGCGTCTGCTATTTTTTGGCAAATGTTCCGCCCCAGGATAATGGATTTTGATTATCGCGATTTCTTTGGTCATCCCTGTCAAGCCGCGTGCAGTGTGTCTACTTAGGTGGTGCGCCTCCTTCCCCTCCAAGCCGTGCCTTGGGTTGGCTCCCACAGAGTCTGTACTAGGGACGTACAGATACAGGTTTCTTCAATTTAGATCATATATATGACATCATAGACCACATGAGACTGACACGTCAATGTCCATATATGAGCATTCCCAGATGATGCCCATATATGGAGATCCCTGATGTCATCAGCATTAAGTCTCGTGGTCTATGACGTCAGACATCTATGATGTCAGATGCCCACATATGGATTTATTGTGTCAGTCAACAATTCAATTAGGCTACAGAAGTGTGTTTATTCGGAAGTGTCTGTTTTCAGACCTCCCAAAATGTATCAACCCGTGGGGGGAGCTGAGGACCACCAGCCTCCGATGCTAGCCAGAACACGGCGGTGAGCGTACCCCTGATTTATACTTTGTCGCACAGCGAAAATAGCCAATCTACAGTGCGTCGCAATATTCATTCGCAACCACATTGTGGAGTTTGTAGACCGGCTATTTTTGGCATGCGATTCATTCCACAAATTAATCACGGCCGCCTTCTCTGGAGACTTCAGAGAGTCCAGACTAAAATATACAAACCCCCGCTCCCTCCCCCTGTCTGTCTGTCTGTCTGTCTGTCTCTCTCTCTCTCGCGAAACATGACATCATGGACTCCTCCAGTAAGCCGGTCCACGGGACTCGGGAGACAAATAGGTTTACTCTATGCTCTATTCCTGTGGTCAAACCAAGGTCAGGGTAGAGAATGTTTAGAATGTCCCTGTGGCACTCTGCCAATGCTGTCTACTCAACCCCCCCCCCCCTGGCTATGCAGGCTGGCATCAAGGACGCACTCCTAAAACACTTCAGATCCTGTTTAAGTTCAGTAAGCCCTCTCTCTCCCGCGTCCCGTTGATCTGACGTGCCTCTTCTTGGAAGCGAGGAAAAAAGATAGCTGATTGATGTCCGACCTTTTTGTTTTGTTTGTCATCCCGTCATTTCATCCATGATCACGATGGGCCTTTCAGCAGAATGGAAAAAATAAATAAACATAAGGACTAAGGAGTGTGTGTGCGTATGTATGAATGCGTGTACCATAGTTACAACATAATCGCATAATCGCAATTATTTGACATAATCGTAATTATTTCACATAATCGCAATTATTTTGTCATAATCGTCATAATCTAATGTTGAAAATGTTTCATATATTTTCAAACATTTAAAAAAAAATAGTGGAAATGGCAGATCTACGAGCTTGTAGGTCGACTATTCCCACTATCAATGTTCTTTTTTAAAGTATAAAGTTGTCAAATATGTAATTTCTTTGTATATTTAGGTTATGTGTCTTATCTGCCCTGTTCAACTTCAACACCTAAAAGCCAAACAGAAATGTAATTGTCAACGACAAAAACGACAAAAACACAAGAATTAATTCGTTAATCGCAATTATTTGAGTGGCAATTAATCGTCATGTAAAATGGCATAATCGTGACAGCCCTAACTGTAGTATAACATTGTGATGCTTTTAGATGCTATCTCGGTCAACAGTGTAGGCAGGTCCTAATTAGGGCTGCCTGCAACTATCAATTATTCACATATCGATTGTTCTATTGACAACCTTTTGTGTGCGGACATACGTGCCGTGCACACTGTATACAGGTACTTGGCGTGTGTGTGTGTGTGTGTCTCAGGTGAGGGCACTTCTCCACACGGGTCCTCTACCCCCTCCACCGCACAGGCCAAGACAGCTGTGACTAGTGTTCCGTTCTGGCACTGGCATTAATAATTCAGCCAGTGTCCGCGGTGGGTGCCATGGCAGCCTGTTTGCCAGTGCTGCACTTATTGTGGACACAGCCATTCAGCCAGAAAGTCCCGCAATCAACATTTGCACTGTTGATACACTCCATTGATATCGGTGATAAAGTGCCAGGTGAAGAGTTCATCTTTGTGTGTGTGATAATTGGTGTTTGTTTATGCGGATGTGTGTATGAGCAAGTGTGTGTGTGTGTGTGGGTGTGAGTGCTTTTGTTTGCGAGTAGTACAGTAAAAGACATGGCCAAAGTCCACACCCAGCCCTACCCATAATGACCTGTAACCATTAACGTGATGTTTGCGGTGCAAGCAGAGGGAATTGGTGGTGGTGGTGGGGGGGGGGGGGAGCGGCAGGCGAGAGTTGGGAAAGAGCCGTTCTCATATATAGTCATAAACGTATAAATGTTAGCCGTCAGCCAGGTAGTTGCCATAATGTAATCCACAGGCTTGGTCCAAATCACATGATTTAGTAATCATGATAACATAAATCACACAATGGTACTGCGTAGGGCTGTCACAATTATTACATAATCATCTAATCGCAATTATTTTACATAATCGCGATTATTTTACACAATCGCCATAATCGTTTCCATGTTGAAAAAGGTTCATATATATTTTTTAAAGTAAAACATTTTGGAAATAGCAGATCTACAAGCTCACAACGTGTCGCGTTCTTCTTTAAGTATAAAGTTGTCAAATATGTCAGTAATTTCTTTGTATACAGTTACAGTATTTAGGTTATGTGTCATATCTACCTTGTGCAACTTCAAAGAATAAAAGCCAAACAGAAATGTAATTGTCAACAACAAAAACACAATTAAATCGTTAATCGCAATTATTTGAGTGACGATTAATCTTCATGTAAAATGTCATAATCGTGACAGCCCAAGTACTGTATCTATTTTGTGCAAAATAAGAATGATGGGGATAAAATACAACATCAAAACATGTCATGATAATACTGTATCTACCCAGTAACATAGCCTCAACATGTCATGATAATACTGTATCAGTAACGTAGCTTCAGCATGTCATGATAATACTGTATCTACCCAGTAACGTAGCTTCAACATGTCATGATAATACTGTATCTACCCAGTAACGTAGCTTCAACATGTCATGATAATACTGTATCTACCCAGTAACGTAGCTTCAACATGTCATGATAATACTGTATCTGCCAGTAACGTAGCTTCAACATGTCATGATAATACTGTATCTACCCAGTAACGTAGCTTCAACATGTCATGATAATACTGTATCTAGCCAGTAACGTAGCTTCAAGGCCTAGACAGGTAGGCTCTGGGACTGCTTTTTTCCACTGGGCAACCAGCCTTATGGATATTGGATGCCAACAGTGTGTGTCTATAGTGTGTCTTCTAGCTTAAGGCAAGACCCAAATTTAGAGTGAACATTTTTAACTTAAATCTTTGCTTCTGGGGGTCCCTGGAACAAAATATTTTGAGATGGGGGTCCAAATACATATCATTTTGGGGGTCCTTGACATGACAAAGTTTGAGAACCACTGATATAGCAACATCATTTTTCTTTTCATAAAACTGTTTTAGAAGACATTTGTAGAATCAGCCTATATCAGTTCTCAAACTTTGTCATGTCAAGGACCCCCAAAATGATATGTATTTGACCGCGGACCCCCATCTAAAAATATTTTGTTCCGGGGACCCCCAGAAGCAAATATTTGAGTTAATAATGTTAATAACTCCGAATTTGGGTCTTGCCTCATGCTAGATGCAGAATAGATACACGCACATTAACAGCCCTGTTGCCCGTCTGCAGACAGGCAACACAAACATACACACTCAGAGGCCAGCTGTGCATACTGCAGTGCACACACACACACACACACACACACACACACACACACACACACACACACACACACACGCTTTTTTCTTTTCCTTTTTTTGTCTTGTTGCTACTCATATAAGTATCATTATGGGATATATAACAATAAAATCTTGAATCTTGAATCATAAACCAAGCATGTCCATCAGTGCCAGCTATATTTGACAAATAAACTTTGATTGGAGCTAACTTGCCCTGACTTGACTTCTTCAGCCATTACCAGGGAGCAAAATCATGCATTCTCATCGACTTTGGAAATTATACACTACTCTTTGTTAGGATCATTGAACCCGATGATGGGCCTGCATAAAAAAGAATAGATAAAATAGTATATTACTGTATTGTACTGTATCGTATGCTGCGGGTCTGTGTGTCCAAGACAAATCTCTCCCAAGGGAGACAAAATAAAGTAGCCTTGAATCTTGATGTGCAATGTCTAGGACTGCAACTATTGAATTATTGTCATTTTTAAAAGTATGCATATGTCCAAGAATCAATGCGGGAAAGAAAAACAAATGGATTTTTTTAATAGTCTAAATTGATTAGTCTGATTAACCACTTAAGCCTTGTTTTATACTTCATTGCATAATACTGTCATGCAAAAATGTATGATCCTCAAGCCCCCCTTTTTGAAAATGTACTGTTTTATTCAGATAAATTATTTTATCATCAATTTGTTCTATTAATCGTTGGACTCCAATGTATACTATGACAGGCTTTGTGATACGCTCCTACATTCACTCTTTTTAGACAAGCTTGCCATTTAGTTGATTGAGTTGACATTGATCCAGGTCTTTGCTTGGTGGGTGGATTGATTGATTGATTGATTGATTGATTGATTGATTGATTGCTTTCTTGATTGCTTTCTTGATTGATTGATTGACTGATAATCCAATGAATGTCTCTCTCTATCTTGCTCCCATTTAGGAAAATCCCATCTGGCCATTGTACAGAAGGTGAACAACGAGGGGGAGGGAGATCCGTTCTACGAGGTGCTGGGATTGGTCACGCTAGAAGATGTCATTGAGGAGATAATCAAATCAGAGATTCTGGATGAATCTGATCTTTACAGTGAGTGGCTTTGGCTTATCATGTGTTTGTCACAGCCAGTGTGGTTAGAATGTGATAGGGGGCTTGATCGCTGAGCTCTCAGTGGAGATAAAACACTATTTTTAATGTCACCAAAAAAAAAACTACCACTGCTTTATCTTTGATTAGGACTGGTTATGAAATACTTGTAACATGTTGAATGAAGACTTTTGTAAAATGAAGTGTGTGTGTGTGTGTGTGTGTGTGTGTGTGTGTGTGTGTGTGTGTGTGTGTGTGTGTGTGTGTGTGTGTGTTTGTGTGCGCGTGTGCGTGTGTGTGTGCGTGTGTGTGTAGCTGATAACCGCCATAGGAAAAAGGTGCCGGCCAACAAGAATAAGAGAGATTTCTCGGCCTTTAAGCATGAGACCGAATCCAAAGTTAAGATTTCTCCTCAGCTACTGTTGGCTGCTCATCGTTTCTTGGCCACAGGTGAGTAAAAGTCATACACAAACGGATACAACATGCACACACAATCATAATGTTATTGACTCCAGCGCCTGTACCACATTTCAAGTGCTCCAACCAGTATTTCATTGTAATTTTTGATTGCCCATCTTCTACGCATTTAATTACATCAACACTGAAGCTCGGTGTGCCATAAAGTAATTGACGCAACCTGCATATCCGAACAAAAACGGCACACGTCCCTACTTGCCCTTTTAAGCTCATATTTCTCCTTGCATGTTTCCTCACAAGCCATATTTACAGTCTAAGCACCGAGTATGCCTGCTTAGTGCTTACTAGCAAAATACGACATTAGGATCAGGCCAACCGGGATCTAAAGTCTTCCCTGCACTACAAATCAATTGAGCGGGTGGACCGTTGCCATCTGTCAGGCTGACAGGAGCCTCCCAGCGGAAGTTAGCGCTAGCTGCAGCTAGCATGACGTAGCGCTTCTCAAAACAAAACAGGAGCACATGAGCATGCCTGTGTCTCTTCAGCCAGTTTAGAGTATACTGTACGCTGTCTCTCTCTGTTCTTTTCTCTTTTCTTTCTTCTTTCCTCTTCTCTTTTCTTTTTGTGCTGCCATTTTTCCCCGTTCCTGATAACCTCATCCTAAACAGCCGTTTCCTTCAAGTTCTTTTAACCATCAACTTGAACTTAGAACTGTTTGAACCCCTGCATACCCCCCAGTTACCGTACCTTTGCAAAGACAAAGCATGACTTGAAAGAATGAAGGCAGAACGATGTTTGTTCTGTAGGTGATGGATGCCCCACCTTTCACTCCAGACTCTAGAGTATAATACATACTGTGAAGTTTGAACCCCCGTGTGGGTTCACTCCCACTGATTGTGAGGTGGAACGTTTCTCATATTGGACAACTTTATACTTAAAAAAGAACATTGATAGTGGAAATCTACAAGCTCACAACACTGCACATCACGACACGTTGTGAGCTTGTAGATTTTTGCAAATGTTTGAAGATATACGAAGGAACATTTTTCAACATGGAAATGATTATGACACTTATGTCAAATAATTGCAATTAGACAATAATTGCAATGTAATAATTGTGACAGGCCTAACTCCGTCTTCAATCTTAGGTTTGGAACTGACTTGTTGCCTCGTCTTCTTTGACCTTGACTCTTGCTCTCTCTCTCTCTCCTCCTCCTCCTCCAGAGGTGACCTTGTTCAGCCCGTCTCAGATTTCAGACAAGGTGCTGCTGCGGATTCTTCGCCACCCCGACGTGATCCAGGAGATCAAGTTCAACGACAGCGACAAGCGCTCGCCGCAGCACTACGTCTACCAGCGGGGCAAGGCCGTGGACTACTTTGTCCTCATCCTGCAGGTATGTTTGGGTGTGGGGCTACGGCATACGCTACCCTTGTACTAATTTAGCTGACACGTCTAAGCAGGGCGACTGACATATTAATGAGCACTCGACTTTGACCCCCGAGCTTAGTAGGTCTAAGCTACACACATACTGTAGAATCTCTCCCTCCCTTTTTGTTTGCAGCAGTGTTGAATGCAGCTCCAAGCACCCGCCTTTAGCAAATGTCTCTGGGTCTGCTTTGCATCAGAGTCAGAACTCAGAGAGAACACGTTATTACCAGTATGTAGAACTTAAACAAATTAGGTTTTTGTTCAACGTGCGTCTCGTGAAACATTGTACAAACACAGTTGACAAGGCAAGCAACAATGTGGAAAACCTACAGTGTATAATATGTGCAGGCAGGACTGACAAACAGCCAGGAAGTTCTAAGTTGTAGTGTATTATCGCAAAACGGTCCATTTGGTGCACAGCATTTCAGCAGTAGTTACAGTGGGACACGCAGGTGAGATTTTTGAGCGGCACTGACCACTCCTACATCTGGCTTTGTCTGTATGCACGTATGTACCGCCCCATCCCACATTGGCCAAGCTTTGCAGGACGCTTAATGAAATTAAGTCATAAATAGCACTGCTCAGATCACAATGGGTGTGATTATTATTTCTTTCTTTCAGGAAAGTGTCAGGAAAGACGCCCCAGTAGTGGCAACGGGCTTGTCCTGCCTGTGCTATAGCCAGCCCTACCCAGAGTTGTCCTGCGACTTCTCAACTTGTCGTGCATGGCACCTGCATGCGGGTGTGTGCCTGTGTGTGGTGTTGTGTGCGCTCACCTGAGCGTAGACGTCACACAACATCAACAGGTTGTTAAGTCAAGTCTGCAGCAAAGCCAATCACCTCCACAAGGAGATTAGCGGTCTTAGAGAGCCAGATTTGGTCTCTGTGCGAAGTTAACACCCCTGCTCCTCTTTTGTACTGGGACTGACTGAGCATGCTCATGTCACACCAGATTTTTCAAAAATGCTCAAAAATGGCAGATGTACAAGCTTGAAGCATGGCTCGAAGTGAGGCGCTTGTGACCTTGTATATCTGCTATTGTTGAGAGCCTGTAAGCCGCTATTTTTGAGAGCCAGTGAGCCACTATTCTAAACCTTTTTCTGACAAAATAATATTTATAATTATGACTAAAATGTAAAATGGCACAGATGCCCGGTTTTATTGGGTTGTGTAGACAGTGGGGAGATGGTAAAATCATCTGCACAAATGCCTTTCGCATTTTTTCAAATTAACCTTTGTTTTGTAGTGCATATGCCATTCTTTCTAGTTTATGCCCTGTCGTGTGATGGCAAGTAACGCACGCAGAGCATTGCCGATGCGATGCATTGTGAGCTTATAGATTGGCATTTTAGTGGGTCCAAAGTGAAGACCACGCAGCCATTCTACCCTGACAAGGAAGGGTTGAAGAGTGGATGAGAGGGGAGGGGTAAGACAGCTGTGACCTTGGTGGTGTTGGTGGTGGGGGGTGTTACCAGGGCCTGAAAGGCCCCCTGCTCTTTGTTAATTGATCTCTATTATGTAAGAGGGCCGGGAGAAGGGGAGGGGCATTATCAGTCAGCTGTCAATACACTAATGCCACACGCGCACACACAAACGTACCATCGAGCACACCATCAAACCATCGACAGCCTGAATGAATCCATATACCCAATACCTGTCGTGGACATAAACAAGCGGCCAGATAACTGTTGTTGGTGGGGAAATATGCTTTTATCCTACCATTGCTTATAGCGCACATACACGTGCGCGCAGCGTGCACACATATTACACACACCCACACATTCTTGTTTTCCCACGAAGCAGTGATGTCATTGTCCCCAAATAGTCATTAGCTAATCCAGAGCTTCAAACAACCCCCCAACTTAGTGGAATCTTCCCCATGGGAGGCAGGATATTGTACATTATACAGATAATCCGTTGAGGGGAGAGGGAAGGGTGCATTTAGTGTAAACATTATGGAATGAGGGAGGATTACACATCTTCCATTTTCACATACAATATCTGTACCATAGATGGTTCTCTGGCTCTGCCTGGATTGGACTCGGCTAAGAGTGCTTTTAACGTCGTATACAAAGGCACAGTTTGATATTATTATATAAATCAATTGTACAATTACCACATGTTGCCTGCCACACGTTTGTACTGTAAACACTGTAATGCTTACCAGTACTGCAGGACTGTTTTCTGGAAAACAAAGGAGGGTGGAGCGGAAGATGTTTTTAGATGGAGGAGAGAATATCTCTGGTTTACTAAACCACTGGCGAAAGTATTTTGATAGAAGGTCCAGTCTGTGTGTGGCCATTTCTAGGGTCTATTTTGAACTTAATGTCATTTCTGGGGCCTATTTTGAACTTAATGAGATTTCGGCCTATATTGGGTATATTTCTACTGCTCCTCATCATGCGTGCGTGTGTACGTGCATACAAATGTGAGCATCAGATGATTGCGTGGGAGGCTGCAAGAGACAAGAGACTCATGAGAACCCGGAACCTCCATTACAGATAATTCAATGTCCATCCTAAACTTTATTCCACTCCTATTATAGCTCTGAATGTGTGCATGTGTGTGTGTGCACACATTCTGCACAACATCATGTTTGTGTGTGTGCGTGCGCGCGCGTTTCCTGGCAGTGACCCCCACAGCGGGCAGACAGAGTGTGTTTGTTTACGAGCAGTGTGATTCATTGGCCTATAAAGATGCTGCGTTATTCTCCCAGAGCAGACACACACACACACACACACACACACACACACACACACACACACACTGTGGAGCCAAAGGCCCTAGATAACCACGGTTCACAGTTCATTCTACCATGTGTGCAACACAATGGCCTTAACAGATCATTTGAGCACCACACCAGCTTGTTGCCGGACCCGGGGACCGGCCAATACGAGTCCATGTTCCCCACTGACTGACTGAGCCCCCATTATTGAATGTGTGACTCAGTTATCTCATCCTTATAAGCCTAGTGCACTACAACGCGATCTACAAGCTCCCAATGCGTCGTGTTTAGTAAGATCTGCTATTTTTGGGCGAATGTTCCACCCCAGGATAATGGATATTTTATCACGATAATATCATAAATCTCAATTTCTTTGGTCACAATTATCGTGAAAATACATTTTCATATCGTCCCATCCCTAGTTACAGCATTGGTTGGCTGGTTGGCCAACCAACTATTATACTAGCCTATGGCAGAGCGATCCCTCCATGGTATGGGATGTAGTCTCTCCTCCCTTGGCCTACCAAGCTAGCCCCTTCTAGGCTATGGGTTCAAAATAGCTTGTGGGAAGAATGTTGCCTTGTTTGGATAAACGGTCTACAATGTATTTCACTTATACATTCCAACAAAACAAAAATAAATTATTACGTTTCACATAAATTTCACGTTTAAAACATCTAGTATGACAAACAACAAAATATTTTGAGATGGGGGCCATTGGCTGAATTTTGGGGATCCATGACATGAAAAAGAGTTCTATTGACATAGCAATGTAAGTCCTTCAGAAAACTGTAAGGATTTAGAAGACTGACAGATACACAGATAGAATCGGCCTCAGGTCTTAATTGGATAATGGCCTAATAATGTTTTTACTGTACTGCAGCACAATGTTTCAGCATGGAGACTGGAGAGAGAGCGAGCACACACACACACACACACACACACACACACACACACACAGACACACACACACACACACACACACACACACACACACACACACACACTGTGGAGCCAAAGGCCCTAGATAACCACGGTTCACAGTTCATTCTACCATGTGTGCAACACAATGGCCTTAACAGATCATTTGAGCACCACACCAGCTTGTTGCCGGACCCGGCCTCAGGTCTTAATTGGATAATGGCCTAATAATGTTTTTACTGTACTGCAGCACAATGTTTCAGCATGGAGACTGGAGAGAGAGCGAGTAATGTGACGCCACAGCTGCAGTAGCATGTGAGAGTCAGGACTGCCCTTATGTGACTCTTCAGTTACTAACACACACACACACACACACACACACATGCACACAACCACAGACACACACAATCTCTATCTCTCTGTTTAGCCCCAAAACGTGGCAGGCTGATGTTGATACTGATACCTTACACACTGACCTATAAAGTGTGTGTGTGTGTGTGTGTGTGTGTGTGTGTGTGTGTGTGTGTGTGTGTGTGTGTGTGTGTGTGTGTGTGTGTGTGTGTGTGTGTGTGTGTGTGTGTGTGTGTGTGTGTGTGTGTGTGTGTGTGTGTGTGTGTGTGTGTGTGTGTGTGTGTGTGTGTGTGTGTGTGTGTGTGTGTGTGTGTGCACAAAAGTGTCATAGTAAAGACTGACACGCATGTCATAGGAAACTGTAGTTTTATCACAGCCAATTTGATTTTAATTTCATAATGATTTATTTGACGTCTTGGTTCAAAGAAAAACTCACCTTACCGTACATGCTGGTCAGGGAAACGTCAAGGACATAAAAGCACAATAAAGTCATGTGACTTATTGCCATTGTGGTCACGTGTCGTGCACATAGCCAGGTCTTTGTGGAGGATAACTTATGCATAACTGAGATGGTTAGGAAAAGTGGAAAGACCCTCAAAGCCACAAACACACACACAGGCACGCCTAGTCCTTGCAGGAGAGTATGTGGTATGAGGACGGGCCCCCAGCGGTTGGCTTATAAGTTATTAAAAACCTGACATTAGCCCCTGCAATGGCTCCACATGACCGCACGCACGCACGCACGCACGCGCACACACACACACACACACACACACACACACACACACACACACACACACACACACACACACACACACACACACCAACTCATCCCAAGGCTATGTGCTCGTCTTTCCGATCAGCTGGAAAGAATTCAGCGTTGACCTTAGCTAGGATTTTTACCTGTAGCCAGAGCTCAGGTCCTTTTTTTCAGTAGCAGCAGGTGTTAATACTTTTTCCTCCTTCCTCAGTCGTTAATAAATGGTCATCCCTTTATTAACGACAATAAATGTAGATAATCTTGAAAATAATTAATCTACAAGCTCACACACAACGCATCGGATACATAGGCCTGCATGGGAACCTTTATTACTGACTTGTATCGCACTGCAACGCGTTGTGAGCTTATAGACCTGCTATTTTTGAGAATTGTTAATCTTTGCTTCGTTTGATGACATGCCCAGGCTGATGTTCTGGTTTGAGACTTTGGGACACCCATTCAATCCCCAACGGAACAACCTTTGAAACCGCAAACCCAGGATTGTTGATGATTCATTAGTACAGGGCAACCAGACTAGTTCCTGTCCAGCTTTATTATTCCATCTAGAGTAGCTTAACCTCAAAACCCCCAAAAGTCCATTGAGTTCGATGGACTTTTTCTGTCCCTTTTCTGATTAGACAATATAATGATGGATTTGAGGATTGTTCAAGGCAAGCTTCACGTGACATCACAATATATAGGCAACCGAACTTGATATTTCCCAGAATTGCACCTTGCTAGTTCACATTTGAACTTTGGCCAAGACCCATGTAGGCAGGAATTGTGAAAATAGCCGATCTACAGTACATGCTCACAACGCCTCGCAACGCAAAATATGATTCTTTTGGGAGTCGCGGCCTGTAAAGGTTGAGAACCACTGCTCTAAGGAAGGTTAGGGAAATGTAAATGCTGTTTATATGACTAGCAGCTCCACCTGGAGGAGAGGAATACTTGCTGATTCATTCCCGTGGGTCCTTTAGTGTTCTTATTCACACACAGAAGAATACTTAATTATTTTGTTGCCGTCTTTGCTGTAATAAGACATACCCTGTAATAGGGAACTATTAAATGACGCAAACACTACCAACCATAGATTTGCCTGGCTTGCGAGGAGGAAACGAAAAAAAATCCAAGTTCCCTTAATGCTGTTTGGCTTATGTACACAGTTGTTTCGTATGTACACAGTATGCCTGTGTGGACAGCCTCCTTGGGGCCATTGCCAACCTTTTGGTTCTCCTGCCCGTGTCTGCGTTTCTGATACTGTTCTCGGATTGGCTGCTGTTATTGGCTGTGGTGCTGGGTATAACGGCCCAGGCCGGCGGCTCTCTTCATCGAGGAGGAGAGTGGTCTCCGGGTCTGTCTTAACTAGGCTTGCTTAACCCATTAAAAAACGGGAAAGCATCTGTGTCATTTTAGACTTTAGCGTGGGGCTAATCACAGATACTTAGCAGATCTACAAGCTCATAGCTCCGTTCTCCGTGGTCGCGGCCATAAGGGGATGGAGTCTGGTCCAAGCGGGCCATGTTGTTGTGGCCGCTCTCCGGAGACTGGGACATGCTGTCATGAGCTGTGGTGGGAATAAAAATAAAAAATCTTTTGAATAGCCGATCTACAAGCTCCGATCTACAAGCTCACGATTTACAAGCTCACAATGCGCCTTGTGAGCTATAAAGCTTTCATATAATTGTATTGGAGTAAAAGCAGAATATTTGCCTCTGAGATGTAGTGGCGTAGAAGTAAAAGTATTGGAAATTGTAAATACTCAAGTTAAGTACAAATACCTTCTTTTCTTCTTCTTCTTCTTTTCTTAAGTAGTACTTGAGTACATATACATAGTTACTTTACACCACTGCAAATGCGATTAGCCAGGCCGCTCTGGTACTCTAATCTTTACAATTACATGGTCATGAATAGGATCTTGATGTGCCGTGAGCAGGGTGGTAAAACCACAACAAAAATGAGGCTTATGAGGACAGTGTTCTGGTCCCTGTGAGGATGAAAAGTGATTTTCCTGCTTAAATTCTAGAGTTACGTTTGCAATAGACATTACTTGGACATTATGTTACATTACAATTAGACATTTAGGAGCTTGTGTTAGATTAAGAGGCCAAGGACCCCTTAGCAGAGAGAGAGATGAAGCAGGGACCCCCTCTACATATTGTATAAATGCGTGATGCAGATTTTCATCAATTTCATCGATGGATCCTTCATCCTTCTTTGACAGCACTGTCATCAGTCTATGTTGGATTCGCGTTGACCTTTCACTATGTACTTGGTCTGCTCTTTTTTTTTACATCTACACCAAACCTAGTCTAACCTAACGCGGACATTATTTGTTGGCCGGCGGATCTCGCCGGGTCCTCCGACGTCTCGAATCAACGCGAAGGGGGACATGACTCCTGCTGCTGTCCGCTTTGAGTAAATGAGGAAGTGATCCGCGGTGGAAAGCGAGTGATAAATCATGGCAATTATCATTATAATGGATAAGCCTAAACAAACCAGTTCACATGAACAATACTGATGTAAAATAAGATATCTGAACGGCTAAATGTATTTTATACAATTAAAATGACGAGCCAGCACAGTTATAAGGGGGTTTGCCCAGGCTTATTTTTCTTCCGATCGCCAAAATAAGCCTGGGTTTCCGAGGTTTACACCAAACCTAGCAGAAAATAGCAGATCTTGTAGATCGAGCTTGTAGATCAGCTATTTTCGTCTAAAGTTCTGTTGTTCATTTAAAATAATTATCCTATCACACAAGGATTTGGCGGCTACCCTGTAGTAACTCTGAGGACCCCCTAGGGGTCCTGGACCCCCTGTTGAAGACCCTTGTCATAGGGTAAGAGATAGTGTTTTTTTTTGTGTTTGTTTTTTGTTTGTTTCTGGGTTAAGGTTCGAGTTAGTCTGGCTGTGCAGGTTAAGGTTTTAATGTCCCAACAAAGCTAGCGAGACAAACGGGCCTGTACATTATGTCATGGGCCTTCCAGCTCAGTGCTGTGGGCAGGCTGTATTGGAAAAGCTAATGGCTGAGCAGGGCCGGTTGAACAGGTCTGGCCACACACCTCTCCCACTTGAATTATGCTTCTTTGCGCTCCGGTGTCGCGCACCAAAAATAGACGATCTACAAGCTCAGGCTTGCAGATCGGATATTTCCGGCGGCACACAACTCTGCAAAGTATAAATCAGGTTCGGTGGTGGAAAGTAACTAAGTACATTTACTTACCGTAAGTACTGTACTTAAGTACAATTTTGAGATATTTTTTATTTTACTTGAGTATTTCCAATTTCCAATAGGTTTACTTCAACTCCACTACATCTCTGATCCAAATATTGTACTTTTACTCCAATACAATTATTTGAGAACTTTAGTCACTAGTTACTTTGCAGATATAAATTATAATATTATAAAACATACATTAACCACTTTAGCCCTAATTTATACCTATTGTAGGCTATTTGAAAATGGCCGATCTACAAGCTCACAACATCTGCTATTTCTAAATATTTTAGTGAAGTCGAGCAGAGGCTGCTTTCGAA
This sequence comes from Nannobrachium achirus, assembly GCF_963921795.1. Lineage (NCBI taxonomy): Eukaryota > Metazoa > Chordata > Actinopteri > Myctophiformes > Myctophidae > Nannobrachium > Nannobrachium achirus. The sequence continues at coordinate 44,739,251 of NC_137832.1, read as the reverse complement.
ATGCATCATGGGATATGATGTTTTTTCGCTCACCTGGTTACCATGGTGACCAGTTAACACGTCCCTGGACGTAATAACGGGGCGGTGGTACCGCACCACGGTAATCTAACACGTCCCTGGACGTGATAACGGGGCGGTGGTACCGCACCACGGTAATCCTTATCACGTTCCTGGATGTTTTTGGCAGGTGTTGAATGAACAACTTAAACATTGCATCCCTCCGTACCAAACCATGTAAGAGAGCCAGAGAAGAGCATCACTGACACCAGGAGGTCAGTGAGCAGCTGATGGTAAATAGCTTCATGTGCACATACGGTAGTAAAGTAAAGAATTTCACCCACCTCTTTTATAAAAAGACCCCCTGCTTAGTACTCGATATGTTGCTCACTGAAAAAAGCAGATATGTTGCTCACAACTTGTCACATTGCAACACACTTGTAGCCAACCTCCTTTTTTCAGCAAGTAAGAAAGTATATAGCAAATCAGGTTTCAGTTTCTCCATCCATGATCTACGAACTTGGTCTTCCATCCTATAAAACTAAATATCGCATTTGTGTTTTAGTAGCTCATAAACACACGCACATGCACACACAGACACACACACAAACACACATATATATATATATATATATATATATATAATTTCAGTCTCGTCTGATGTGTCAGCAGAACTTTACAGGTGCTCACAGGTTGATTCTGCACCTCAAGCTCAATAACTTCACTCGTCCCTTTCTTTGCATATTCTCAAAATCTGTGTTTCCTCGCCGTCTCCTATATGGCGCTGAGTGGACGATGGGTCAAATGGAGGGATGGACAGATGCGACGGGAGGGGTGGATTAACTGTGCCCTGGGTGTTGTTGCTGCAGTTCACACATTCCAGTGGCCCCGGGGCCAGCCAACTCTCTGTACCAACACGGAGGCCTCCTTGCCCCCCACCCATGTCCCCTCTCTGTCCACCTATCCCAACATCTATCACTCTCTCTTCCACCACGCTTCCGTTATTATGTCACACTCGGCTTTCGACCTGACATTCATCCGTATTTTGGGCTTGTTGTCATTGTGGGCAAAACATTTTCCCCCTTGAAACATGATTTGGAAATGGCAGATCTACAATGCGTTGTCAAGCATTACTGTATGTGCTTATAGTTTGGCTCAGGTGCGTATATGCTTAATTTGTTACACCACCTATCCTATGCCCTAGGGTAGGTGGTGTAGCAAAGGAATTATACCATTCTATTGTTCGATGCTTTATTTTTCATACACTGCCTGTCTTTGGGCATTGCACATAGGAGTAAGATACTCTGATATAGGCCTGGATATTGGGTTAAATATTCTGGAAAAGCTTTTGGTAAAAATGTGTGCGAATGTTGTTGGTCCATGCGTCCCTCCCTCCACTGCTACTATACAGGCTCTGCTTGTACTGTTTGCCCACCTTGATTCAGCAGCGCACTTTGTCCACTGCTCATCATTAATTATTTCCTGTGAATAATGAGTGCTTAATGAGTGGTTTTGGCAACTCTGTGGAGTAGGTTGGCGTTGGGCCATTGTTTGTAACATGGGCTCCGTCTTTGCTCCGTTCTCTGTCTAGGGCCGAGTGGAAGTGGAGGCTGGCAATGAGAACATGAAGTTCGAGACAGGACCCTTTTCTTTCTACGGCGTCATGGCACTCAGCGCCCCCACGTTGGGTAAGTCCTCTCCTCTCTATGATGTGAGTGGCCTTTCTTCTCTTCTCTTCTCTTCTCTTCTCTTCTCTTCTCTTCTCTTCTCTTGTCTACAGTTGTTGTGCTTCTGCTGCCACCTACTGCCAAAGAGATGTCAGTGGCCTGTGGTTACAGTAAGCTGTGATCATATCATTGCTGTCAGGCAGAAACCTCTTGTCTCAATTTCTTCTCCTACAATATACGTCCTACTTGATCATATTACAGTGCCACACAAAAGTAGCAGATCCACAAGCTCGAAATGCAGCACGATGCGACTGATTTTGAGCTCGTAGATCTGCTACTGTTGCTACTTTTGAATTAGAATCCTGAAAAGTAACAGCTTTGAACGAGGCTTCCACCCGACAGAGAATATATGACTTGTAGTTTCTATTAGAGAAATAAAAAAACAGACTCCTTGGTGTCATTGCTTCCTGTGAAGTGCTTACACATTATCAGTGTCAGAAAAATGAAACGGGCGTCTGAAAGTACAGATTAATAGTTAATTATTAGTATTATGTTGACATCGGTTGGCTACTTGAAAATGCACACTCAGAGACTCATTCTCTGTTCCAACCTGCCCTCTCTCAATCTCACACACACACACACACACACACACACACACACACACACACACACACACACACCTACACTCAAAGGACCGCATCTGACCTGCTATGCAGTGTAGACGAGGGGATCATTTTACATCGTAAATTAACTTAGTGTTAAAACACAACATCTGATGTTTTATTTAAGAGATTAGTAACAACATGTGTCCATTCTGATTAGGTAAATAGGATGTTGTAAGGCATGGAGGGGTGTCACTGCTGGGTGGGTGGGGGGTGATGGAACGCATCTGTAGTCTCTGAAACCTCCTCTGCTTGATGACCTTTGACCCGCCCCCCTCCCTTCCCGTTTCCCAGACAGTTTTGCAGTGATGTGTTATGTGTGCTTCTATTTGTTGGCCTCCAGGTGTCACTTTGCCCTTCTGTTTCTGTCTGTCTCTCCGTCTCTCTCCGTCTCTCTCTCTCTCTCTCTCTCTCTCTCTCTCTCTCTCTCTGTTTTTTTTTGTTATCAATTATTTTTATTTTCCATAACATAAAATTAGAGACATACATATGAATAGAACAAGAAAAAGTAAAACATTAATCAAAAGAAAAATGCAATTAACAGACAAACACAAACAATAGCAAAACAAGAAAAGGAAAAGAAAACCCACCCACCCCCTTTCCCCGGACCAACACGGAATGTACAATAGTGCATGCCTGTGCTAGGCTGTTACCACTATATAGTGATTTCTTGAATCATAGCCTTAAGCTTATCTGCAATGTCCGACCACATATTAATGTTTTCTTCTTTTGCTCCGTGTAACCTTGCTATCGACTGCTCTAAATATACTATATCTAGAAAGGTTAAGGCCCACTGGCGAAACGTTAACGTATGAGGAGGTTTCCACCGCGTAGCTACCATCTTCTTCGCCGCCGTTAATCCAGCAAAGAAGATGCGCTTGCGTATATTGTTTAGTTGCAACTGTGAGACGTCATTTAATAAAAATAAAGAAGGAGAAGATATGATATTAATACTAAAAATAGTTGAAAGTTTTGAGGCAACCATATTCCAGAATGACGACACATTTGGGCATTCCCAAACCATGTGAAGGAAGGTACCAATACTATTTGAGGCGCAGAGAGTGCAGTTGGGATTATTCAAAATCCTCATAGCACATAGTCTGCGGGGAGTTAAATAAGTCCGATGAACAAAATTTAAATGAATTTGTTGATGGTCTGGATTTCTAGAAGATAGCCTAATGTTAGACCACACTGTGTCCCAACAAAAGTCAGGGTCCAAATTTGGTACATCATTCCTCCAAACAGTATCAACAGATAGGGGCCCATAACTACAGTCTAATAAAAAACCATAGAGGGTGGAAACCAAACCTCTTGTTCTGTTACCATCACAGATAAACTCATGGAAGGGGTGCAATCTAAGGGGAGCTTGCCATGGGACCCCATAGGTCCTCATGGACAATCTCAGTTGGAAGTAGAAAAAAAGGGTATTTCCAGGCAGATTGAAGATGTCACACAAATCTCGAAAAGGTCGTAAACCATTTCTATCAAATAAGTCCCCTAATGTACGAATCCCCTTAGCCCTCCACCTTGGAAAGCGAATGGGGCGATCCTCGATTAAAAGTCTTTGATTATTGAACACTGGGGAAAATAAGTTCCATTTACAATCAATCTTACACATCTTTTCAGCTGCTCTCCATACTGCCACTAAATGAGAAATGATAGGTCCAAAGCGAACTTTGCATTGATGTGTAGTTATGTTTGAATAGATAAGATCTCTCAATTCAACAGGCTGCACTAAACTCTCCTCAAGCTCTCTCCAAGAAACCTTATTTGCTGGGTTAAACCAATTTAAAAGGGGGCGGAGCGTGAAGGCCCAATAATAAAATTTAAAGTTGGGCAATGAAAGGCCGCCATCATCTCTAGCACGCTGTAATAGAGAAAGTTTAAGACGAGGGCGTTTCCCTTTCCACACAAACTTAGATATCGAAGAGTGAAGCTTATTCCAGTATTGCGGCGGTGGTGGCAAAGGGAGCATAGAGCTTACAAAGTTAACCCTAGGAAGAACATTCATCTTTATGATTGAAACTCGAGCTTGGAGAGAGTTGGGCAAAGATGACCATCTATCTAAATCAAGACAAATCTTATTTAGAGTGTCACCATAGTTGTTCTTAACAATAGCCTGAAGAGAGGGGAAAATATCTATGCCAAGATATTTGAATTGGCTTACTACTGGGATTATGGGCGGCAGGATAGCAGATCTCATCTGATCATTTAGAGGTAGAAGGGCTGACTTCGTCCAATTAATTTTGTAGCCGGAAATGGAACTGAACTGATCAAAGATTTGAAGGACATGAGTAATTGACTGTGGTGCATTCTCAATGAACAGTAGAATATCGTCAGCATATAGGGAAATGCGATGCTGTGTGTTGTTAATCGAAACAGGAGTAATATCTGCAGACTGACGCACTGTCTGAGCCAAGGGTTCGAGTGAAAGTGCGAAAAGGAGAGGACTAAGGGGACAACCCTGCCTCGAAGATCTGCCAATCGTGAATAGCGGCGAACAGATCTTACCGGTTAGGACCATCGCTGACGGATTAGAATAAAGTACTTTAACAAAATGTATGAATGAAGCACCAAATCCCATTTTATCTAGTACAGCCCACAGGTAAGACCATTCCAGACGATCAAATGCCTTCAACGCATCGAGCGACAACACTGCGGCGGGGGTCCTCAGCTCCTTAGCCCTATCGATGATATGCAATAGTCGTCTAGCATTATCAGAGGCTAGTCTAGTTCCTATGAAACCTGTCTGATCACAGTGTACTAAGGTGGTCATAAAACCCTGCAAGCGACGCGCAAGCACCTTAGCAAAAACTTTTAGATCAGAATTCAAAAGTGAAAGCGGTCTATAGCTTGCGCAATCTGTGGGATCCTTGTTCTTCTTCAACAATAATGATATAATAGCTACATTCACATCCCTGGAGAAAGAGCCACTTTCAATTGCATATCGAAACATGTCTAGCATCAGCTGACCTAGATCTTCCCAAAAGATGGCATAAAGTTCAGGGGGTATCCCATCCAAACCAGGCGACTTGCCCCTACGCATTGCGAGCACAGCTTCCTGTAATTCCGCCAGATGGAGCGGTCTATCTAAGGCTTCCGCATCCGCCTCGCTAAGGGTTGGTAACTGTATGTTGGATAAAAAATTATTGCATACTGCATCATCGTGAATGACCTCGGAGGTGTAGAGCTCATCATAAAAAGCACGAAACGTGGCATTGACCTCTTTGGGTTCTGTAACCATGGCTCCCGTTGTTGATTTGACACTAACAATATCAGCAAAATGCTCATTGGATCTAAGACGTAAAGCCAGTAAGTGACTGGGTCTTGCACTATTAAAATAGTAGTTTTGCCTTGTGCGTTTCATTTGAAATTCTGAGCGGCGCTTGAGAATGGAGTTAATTTCTTTCTTAACTAGCTCCCTCTGAGTTGCTGTACTAACATCAAAGTTATTTTGGAGAGAATTATCCAAAGTAGAAAACCGAGATTCCAATTCCACCAGTTTGGCTGACCTTAATTTTCTCTGAGTGGACGCATAGAGGGTTGTATTACTCCTGATAAAGCCTTTAATTGCATCCCAAAGAATTCTGGGATCCTCAACTGAGCCTGTATTGATATTTATAAATTCACGCAAACCAGTTTGAAACTGAGCTACAAATGCCGCATCGCGCAGCAGTGTGGTGTTAAACCGCCATCTAGGAGCTCTATCTATAACCTGTTTCAGTGAAGCAACACACAGCACCGCCTTGTGATCCGAGAGTGACATTGGGAGCAACTCTACCTTGGCAATTTTATGAAACAAGCTAACCGGGGCAAAAACGTAATCGATCCTAGAGAATGAAGCATGCCTACCCGACAGAAAAGAAAAATCTCTAACCGTTGGGTTCATTAAACGCCAGATGTCGAGTAAGCCAGTTGAGTTTGCCCAAGCACGTAGTTCTGCAGACGCTAGTGCTTGTTCTCTGCTTTCTACCCCAGTGGATCTATCTAGGTTATGTTGCCATGTTGCATTGAAGTCAGCACCAACAATGATTTTGAAATCCGTCAGTTCCAATAAGGTTTTAGTTAGTAATTTGTAAAACTCTTTGTCTAAAACATTTGGAGCATACACAGAGACTAGTGCTAGCATTTTACCCTCCAAGCGGATTTTAGCAACAGCTATCCTCCCGTCACTGTCAGACCAATCACCCAAAGAATCCAACCTAAGGTTACGTCTAGCCAATATGGCTACTCCCTTGGTTTTGGAAGAAGCAGCTGAAAAGGCTAAAACACGATAATGTTTATTAGCCAATCGGTTGGAATGCTCTTTTAAAAGATGAGACTCCTGTATAAATGCAAAGTCAATTGATTTAGATCGCAAAACCCCCAAAATGCTGGTTCGCTTATGCGGTATATTCACTCCCCTTACATTGAAACTTAGAAATTTATATTCTGTCATAATTGTGGTTCAAACCATACGCACAGCAAGCACAGTAGAACATTTTAGAATTTCCTAGTTGGTCCCTCACAACAAACCTTCCCAACAGAAAAACAAAACAACCCCAAAAGGAACAGAAAGGAAAAAGCAACATCAAACGAACATAAAAAAAAAACACATAACATTGAAGCTTGAGGGGGAAAACCCCATTAGCATCAGAGTGCACAAAAACAGTTCCCCACCCCATCAACCTATTAGTCAACCTTCATTTCACTCTGTCAGAGAGTGCAAACAAGTAACTGCCCAAAAGTAACCATACATTGCCCTCTGGTGGTTATGTAAATATATAACAGATCACCAAAGTAAAAACAACAACAACAAAAAAGTGCCTTCTTGTGGCTGAATAGCTCTTAAACATTCCATCAGCTCAAATTATGATCAATCTCCCCACTTCATATCACTTAAATAAATGAGAATGGTATGTTAACATTTCTTAGTAAAGAAGGGGGAGAGAAAAAAGAAAAGAATAAAGGGAAAAAAAAAAAAAAAAAATTGAGGGGACTATAACAACTGTAATAATAATAATCAGTCCAGCATTAGGCCCACCTAGAATGTGATAAAGCCCTATAAGCCACGCTAATGCAAATAACCAAACACTTGTGACAGATAAGTGGAAATAAGGCTGTCACCACGACAAGGCACTAATATAATATTAATAATAAAAATAAATAAAAAAGGAAATCAGTGTATATGATATAAAAATATATGCACTTACATATGTAGTTAGAAATAGAAATTAAAAGCACATCCGGGGGGCCATATGCAGCAAAGCACACACAGTGTTAATGCATACTGCGCCACATACAGCCCCCCCATTCTCTCTCTCTCTGTTGACTGTCTCCATAAAACTCTCAGAAGAGCAGATCACTCCTGGAGAGACCATTCTGGAGAGACAGTTATTTTATCAACGTAAACGATAATGACGATTATCCTCCCATCCCTATTCCCATGCATGGCCTCGTCCTCTTTGAGTTCTGCCACTGACTCTCCCTCCCTGTTCCTTCGCTCCTCTCCCTGTCCTGGCGGTCGCTCCTCTGTCCTTCGCCCTCTGTTCTCCCCCCAAGACCCCTTTCCTGTCCTCTCGGTGGCCGCATCCCGTCCTCGTCATCTCTCTCTAAAGAGGTTTTCTCTGTTCTCTCGGTTGCCAGGTAACCTCCGGCATGTCTGGGTCCTTTAACACGGAGGGTGGGGTTGGGGCACAGAGGATGGGGTGTGGGGGCGGGAGGGTGGGTGGACCGGGCTTACTCTTTGTGGTCAGGTGGGGCTGGGACTGGAGGTAGCAAGGATTGGAAGGCTCAGAGCTGAAGGGATAGTAAGCAGGCATTTTGGCTAGTTTGTTCGTTCTTTGAACAGTCTTTTGTGTTGGAGAGAAGATCGGTTGCCAATTTCACCTCTGTGCTTCCAGGGGTTTGTAATGTGGCGGGGCTTTATTACCCCTCTAGAGCCCGACCAATATTGGCCATTATTTATTTAGTTTTAACAAAAATAGCCGATCTGATTTTTTCGAAACATTTTAAATAAAGTTAATTTAATTTGTTTTATATTTACATGATTGCTTGTTAATTGCATCATTTCAGATAAATGTTATTTTTCTTTTTTGAAGTTTAATAAATACATTTATACTTAATTTGGCATACTTCTTTTCCCCTTTTTTTTTAACAAAATATGTATCATCTGTGCTCTAAGATAAAATTGGGATAGGTATCGGACATCAAAACTGTATATCATTGGTGGGGTAAACTCCTTGCACAACAGATTGGCAAATCAAAGAGCTCATTTGGCAGAATGTCAGGGCACACAAAGAAAGTAGCAGAGAACACAACATCTACTGAAGAAGATGGAGAAGGCTAGGACAACACCATAGAGCCCATTACCCCTTCCACTTTTAACCCATTCAGAACGGGTACACTATATTGTGTATCATTATTTTATGCTTTAACTATTGAAAAATAGCAGATATACAAGCTCACAGTGCCGCGCTGCGAGCTTGTAGATCTGCTATTTTTGAAAAATTGTGAAAATTAGAATTTTGACCCGATTCTATATAAGTGTCTTTTGAATCCTTCTAAGATTCTTTTTGAAAAACCTATGTTTCTATGTCAGCAATCTGGCCAGCCATCATCAAAGAAAAGGTCCTTTTCACTTAACTGGAGCTCAGTTAGTCTGTTCTTGAGAGACTACTATGTCAGTGGTTCTCAAACCTTTTCATGTGAAGGACCCCCAAAATGATATTTATTTGGCCACGGACCCGCATCTCAAAATATCTAGTTCCAGGGACCACCCAGAAGCAAAATTTTGAGTTACAAACGTTCGCTTTAAAAATACATATATTCAAAGATGTGCTCACATTTTCACGACTTTTTCCAAAAATAGCAAATCTACAAGCTCGCAGCGCGGCACTCGGTGCCGCGCTGTGAGCTTGTATATCTGCTATTTTTCACTGGTTAAAGCATTCAATAATTCTAGGCCTAAATGGGTTAAAGGACAACTGGGTTCATATTTTAAATCGTAATAAAAGAAAAGATGAGTGTTAAAATGTTTTAATTTACTGCTTTCTATCATTTTAGTCATTTTAGCGATTTTGATTTCAGTGGTTGTGGTCATGCGTATTTTTAAGGCCCATTCCCAAGATGCGCTGCAATCTTTCATGGGTAGAAGTGACTTATGGGGGCTAGTAGTGTTACTGTAAACAGTAATAAAGAAATCACTGGCTTGTGTCTAAAAAGAAGACATATTTAGCCACTTGTACGCTATAATAGCTAAAACGATAGAAAGCAGTAAATGAAAACATTTTAACACTCATCTTTTCTTTCCTTCATATTCAATCTAAAATATGAATCCTTGTTGTAAAAAAACGAATTTGTCCTTTAAGCAGCTTCAACCGAGGGTGCACTCTGTATGATCTTCCTTTTTCCCCATAACTGTTTTTATTTAACTACTAGGGTATATTCTGTGGACTGTCACTGTTGACCGGGGTTCTCTGGGTGTACAGAGTTGTCGGATCATTGTTGTCCTGTCCTTCTCTAGATCTTCAAGACAGAGGGTATACTACAACTAGCAACTAGTGACATAGTTTGTAGTCTGCCAGAGCACAACGTAGACTGACACAACTCTCTATGTTTCAACTCTACTTAACTTCACCACAGGGACCAATTCCAAGTTTAATACTCAAACCTACTTCTATTCCCATTTACCAGGACCGGGAAGGGGTCATGGGTGGTTAGGCATACTGTACAACATTTTCATCTTTTACAGAAATTTACACCAACCTAGTGGTTAAGGTGCATAACAACTCTCCCATACCCTCTCCCTGTCTCCTGTCACCTATTCTATCCAAATAAAGGCAGAAAAGCCTTTTACAATCATGTGGGATAGCCATTGAACGGAGGATTCTGTTTGGAATTGGTCCCTTCACCCATCCATCATAAGCTCAGAAATGTTACTCACTTCAATGACATTGTTTGTGACGTTGAACTTAGGTAGGACCTTGGGTTGTGTAGCTACCTGTGTGAAATAAATGCAAATATTGTTGATCATCCTTGCTGCTTCTGTGCTCTGTGTTCGAGGAACGGAAATGTGTGATTTCATATACCATCATTGTATGGTGAAACGGTTCTCAAAATCAAACTTTATTTCAGCATTTAGGGCGCGTTCGGAAATGCGCACTCAACGCACTGGTGTGCCATGTTGTCGTTCGTTTATTCGGTGCACTTTGTGCGTTGTCGTTCGGATATCCAGTGCGCGGCGCACTGGTGTGTTGAGTGCACGCACTCACCAACCCTACTCAGAAGATGGGGTTAGCCGGTGTGGTGCGGTGTTTTGATTGGTTGGTTTTCATCGCCGTGTCTTGAGCGCTTCTCAGCTGTGAACAATTTAGGAAATGACCGCAAAATAAAGCATTTACAGCTTTATTGGTCGTTTGGGCTTCATAGTTTCACACACATCAACATGTAAACTAACAGCAGGTATGCAAATGTTATGAATTAGGCCTACATCTCCTTTCATTATCAACGTTACGTTAGCAACTGCTGCTTTTCAGAAAGTTTACCTTCAGAGTTTAGAGTGAAAAAGCACACAGCTGCCTGTTAAAACTGGTCGTTCGTAAATAAGCCACACTGAACGCACTCTACAACGCCACGCCCACTGCACTCACTACACCGAGCACACACCCGATGCGGGTTTCCGAACGCACCCTTAAATTAACATTAACAAAAGAGGATTAAGTCAATATCTTTAACCCATTTTGGACGGGTACATATTAAAGTGTATTACCCCCTCAGGCCGGGAACACATTTTAGAGTATTACAGTATGTACAGTATATAGTACAGTAATTTTTTGAAAAATATTTGAAATCTTTCAGAATTTTCTCTATGAAGCTATCAAATACGTTTTGGAATTTTGTTTCTAGCTGCTACAGAGACTGAGTTATACGTTTTCAAGAAAAACAGTGGGTCATTTTCAAATCGGACTTAGGTCTTCAAGGCTTTTTTCAAATCGGACTTAGGCCTAACATAAAAATGGGGCAGGTGGGGCCTATTTAGCTTATTTTACACTGATATTAATGACATGTGTTTATTATCTAAAAGGGTTACTTTGAGAACTGCTTTGCCATACAATGTGAGTGAAGGAATCTCTACTTCTGGATTCTCAATCACAGAGCACAGAAGTAATGCATAAAGATGATCAACAATACTTATTCCATGCCTAGGCAGCTACATTAGCTAACATTAGTTTCAACATTGTTGCCACAGAAAGTTAATTCCTCTTATAAAAGACAATTTCAAACAAACTTTTATCCACATCATTATCCTTTAACATCCAGGGGTGGTTTCTCCTACAATAGTGACCACAAGGTGGTCACATGTACACTCAGCAGCCTGGATTGTACAATGGTTCCCTGGAAATTGCGCACTACAGAAAATGCGTCATCTTGTTTGAGGGATGGGACTTTATAAGTGGGAATTCTCTTCTGTGTGACTATGATTGCCATTGCCTAAAAATAATCAAGCTTTCATCAGCCGTGATTAATGATGATATAATCTGAACACAAGAATAAAATCTTCCAGAAATCCTCTGCTGGATCTGTAGATTTTCCTGTCTTGCATAAGAGACGTTCAAGATTGTCTCGCACCTGAAGGAAGTAGTCCCTCCTGACTCCTGATGAATCTAACCGCTGACTGGCATATTAGACTACCCGATCCAATCATTTAGCTAGCCTAACCCCCCTTAAATATAACTCTATGCCAACTCCTCAAAGCTAACCGAGTCAACATGTCCAGGTAAAACAGTTTCCTTTGACTCACTGAGGCCCCCTGCTGGAAGACTCACACCCACTGCTGGTAATACAACTGTGTTTGGTAATGTGCCTGTGTAATGGAGCGTGCTGTGACACTTTTGATATGATGCAGTCAATGCTTTGGCTTTGCCGTGGGTGCATATGAACACGTGCATGACAACAAAAACTCTTTGGTTTGTTTACATTGTATAATGTCCATTAACAGAGGTGGAAAATAACTGTCGCTTGCGATGCCATCAGCTCCTCAGAGAGGCACTCACTCACTCGCCTAAAATCCTGCTCAAGAGTAGCCACACATGCCTCCAGATCTCGCTGTTGACTGAGTTAACAAAAAGCAAACGCTCCTCTTCTCCAGCCTTCCTTGTAAAAACAATATAGCCTCCCGTAGATGGAATAGAAGCGGTTGATATCTGTCATTGGAGGCATGTGGTTGTCTACACTCAACAGCGTCCCCAGGAGGACAGCAGGGGTTGGGGGTTGGCAGCGAAGCTGAAAGGGAGAAGTGGCAATGACTACCGTATTAACTTGGGGAGGAAAGAACAAAAGTAGGAAATGAAAAACAAAAACCTTTATCCACCTCTGTTAACTTGTGACTTATTGTAACAGAAGCAGAAATGTGAGCCTGCTGTCCACAAATAACACTAGATCTTAGTTCAACATTGTGCGATGCGTGGCTACTACCATTAAACAAGGCGAATCACTGTGTGATAACTTGCTGTCTGTGAAAAGCGCTAGTGCTGTTGTGCTCGAGGACTGATCTTTCTTTATCATGTGAGACTCCTGGAAAAGGCATGTGAAATCATCACAGAGACAAACTGCAGGCATATGTCATATGTTGTACATAACCAGCCATGTTAGAATAACGTTATTTAAACTAAAATCTGTATTCTACGAGAGTGCTTGAGTTGAGGCTTGTCTTTTTCCATAATGAAAATATATTGTGAAAAGAAAAAAAAAAAGTTACTACGAGCAGGCTGTTTTGGACCAAGTGAACATCTGTACAAGTTCATGACTTTCGACATTGTAGTTGACTGTCAGTGCCTTAACATTTGAGAACACCTGGAAAGTGAAACAAATGGAGTGATGGGCGTCTTCATGTGCATGTGTGAATGGGAAGATTGAGATGCATCACTCACCATAAACCCTTCATTGCCACCTCTCTTCTGTTTAACATTTGTTTAGACGTTTGTTATCCCTCTGTATCTCAGCATCTTGTGCCTACCTGCGTGTACTCCTGTATGTTAAACCATTCTTCTTGACACCATGTATTTGTGTGTGTGTGTGTGTGTGTTCTCTCCAGAGTTCCGCTCACCGTCCCACATCAGTGGACTGAACCGCACGGCTTCGCTGAGCGGAGCCGACCGGAGCGAGTCGCTGTCGGTCAGTGGCAGCAACAGCCAGCTCAACAACTGCGGTCCCTCCTCGCCACAGTACACCCCCGACTTCTATGTCCGAGCCCTCACCGACCTGCAGTTCGTCAAGGTATGTAGGAAGATGTCTGAAGGTGTGGATCTGATCATGAAAACAACCACAATGTGATCTAACGCAATGCTACTTTTAGAATTGGAATAACTACCACTGTAATTAAGTGAATAGCTGTGGCTGGGTAGCAGCAGAAAGTTTAAGTTAAATTACAGTGTGTTTGTTTATTATCACGTATACAGAATAAAAAGATTATACACAAAGATTTCAGTAAAAATGTGAAGGAGAATACCTAAAAACCCTCCAGGGGCTTGCGAATAGTCATCCATACATTCATAGTGTAAAATGTAATGAAAAAGGTCGAACTAATGAATTAATGCCACTAGTCATCTTTTGACACATTGGATGCCACCATTCACCTACGCTTTATTTTGAAGAGCCCAAAAGAGCCCCGGAAGCCACGTGCGTGTGCATGTTGTTTAATCTGACGGTTTTAAAATGGACGTTGGTTTGTTTTCTTTCGGTCGCGAAACTCCTAACCGCGGCATATCATCACAGCATAGTGCCGCCGTGAAAAAGAGCGGCTCTCTGCATTCTTGGCGTTCTGGAAGCAGATTCCGAGATAAAGCTGTTTTTGCTCACCAGCCGCTACTGCAGGTTCTCTTTATCTGGTGACCATGGTAACCAGGTAAGACGTCCCCAGACGTCTTAACGGTGAAACCGCGACCATTAATCTTTGACCCTAAGACGCCTGTGGACGCCTTAAGGAAAAAGTGGCACCCATTGTGTTAATATCAAACCAACTCTTCTCCCCGGGCTCAGATCACGAGGGCCCAGTACCAGAACGGCCTGGTGGCGTCTCGTCTGGACAGCATGCCCCAGTCCCCTGAGAGCGGCCACAACATAGGCCGCGTGGACCAGACTCCCCCCGCCAGCGCCACCACCACCACCGCTGGCCCCGGCGTGGACTCCATCCCCGCCCCCGGCACGGAGAACGGCGGGACGGACGAGACCACCCTCCTCCTCAACGAGCAGAACTGCCTGGCCGCCTCGCCGCGTGCCACAGCCAATCACCACAGCCAATCGGAGAACAGCATCTGACACACGCCGCCTCAGAGCGCGGGCTGCGCCTCGCACAGGGGAGACCAACAGGGACAGAGAAATGCAGACATTGACACACGGCCTCGCACGGACGGCAAGGCCCCAAAGAGGCTGTCCACATACAGGCATATTGTGTACATATGCAAGGATTTATTCAAAACAAACAAAACAAAATGGCAAGAAAACAAACATGCACTCACCGCCCCGCGTACATACCCTTCCAAATGCCAAACTGTATTAAGGGAACTTGTATGTTTATGTTTCCCCCTGCAACCCAGACACATCTATGGTTGGTTGTGTTTGCATCATTTAATGGTTCCCTATTATATCTCACTACTAACACAACAGACCGGCAAACTGAGGACGTCTTCGTCTGTGTGTGAATAAGAACACTAAAGACACAACGTGGATGGATCGACGAGTTTTCCTCTACTCCAGGTGGCGCTGCTAGTGTCATTTATACGGCATTTCCATTTTTCCAATACAGTACAGAGACCATCGCTTGGTGTGTGTGTGTGAGTGCAAGTGTGTGTGCGTGTGCATCCTTGGTGTGTATGTGCGCAGGTGTATGTTATTTTTCCATCTCACTGTAAAGTCCTCCGTTAAGAGACTCAGGGAGACCAGCCTCCCCCCCCCTCACTTTACATAATCATTCACAACAAGAAGCCTGGTCAACCCAAGTGCACGTGTAGCGCTCACCAACCTCATCAACCTCACCCATACAGCTAGAGGACAAAACACCATCCCTGCATGACGACAGTTAGTGCTATGTCCTGTACAAAAAGAAAACACCTATGTTGCCAGACAGAAACTGCTTGTAGGTGTGTTGTCACACCTATCTCAGAGTCTAATTAGTTTGACTCGGGCCATCACCCACTATCCCACACTACTATTTATTCCATGCGTATGCTAGAATGCCAGCTGCATGTATGCTCACACACACACACACACACACACACACACACACACACACACACACACACACACACACACTCTCACAACATTTCGAACAGATCATATCAGTTCATTCATGTACAGTATAATCTTTGTGGTTTTTCATAGTTGTATCTTTCTTTCTTTCTTTCTTTCTTTCTTTCTTTCTTTCTTTCTTTCCATTCCTTCAGGCCTTCATCAGCACAGACAGACAGGCATTCAGCTCACTATGTGTTAAGCCATGTGTACTTGGTCAAACAACCCTGGCAATCACCTAAATCTGAAATAAGAGATTTCTTTGAATTAATCCGCAGTGGGATGATGAAGTATGATGAATTGGGCTTAAGACAATCATTACTATTATGAATGTGTTGAACGTGTAGGGTACATTACTGTTAGCCCTGCACTGATACTCTCCTATCGTTGCCTTGGATAGTTTCTTTTGATTCCGATTCCTCCAGCATGGGCACTGTTTGTTTTAATTACGGTTCCATTTGGGGGGCGGGGGCCTAGATTAGAAATCATAACGTTTTGAGAACTACTGGACTTCACTGAAAAGAATGTAAAGAGCTTTCTAACTATGGTTGAAGGCTATGCTGGAAGCGCAGGAAGCAGAAGATGACGTCACTGTCACTGTTGGAGGTACTTTAGGGTCCTGTGTGCGTGTGTGTGAGAGATAGACATGCGTGGAAGTTTAATCAAAAGAGGGAAGCATTAATCAACAACTGACTACATGCTTTTGCGTACACAGTACAAAACTATTTATTTTGAATGTAACTGTGGTTTAATTTTTATTTTTTTAACAAATCGTACGTAGGTCTATGTTCAGGTGAGGGGGGGGGGGTTCGTGTTGTAGTGCGGATGGGGAGAGGGGAGAGCGGCTTACAGTAATAAAAGTCAATGCAGCGTTAGTGCAGTCAAATACAAACTCGTAACTTGCCTCACATTTTACGTTTTATGCTGATGAATGGTGTTTAATTGATCATGCCTGTCTTTCAGACCCCTGTAGCCTGTACACACTCCAGCACATTGCTGTGCCCTCATCAGATCTATATCAGAAGTATATTTTTATCGGCGGGGTTGCCGACAGGGCCTTTCTGTGTGGAGTTTGCATGTTCTCCCCATGTCTCCTAGGGTTGATACCCTCACAAAAACATGCAGTAATCCTGGTCTTAATAATGCCTCCCCCTGGTCAGCCGGGGCGCTTGATGGAAGGGAAAGGAACTGGTTGGAATAACGTGTTCCTTCCACGCGCTACGTCCATCCCGGGGAAATCCCCCCTGTCAGGTGAAAAGAAACAACTTGGACTACTCATGCATTGAAGGAAGCATGAGGTCAGTCCGTTGTCTCCCCAGGCGCGGCAGAGGGAGAGCAGAGCCCAGGATTACATAGGCACTGGGTGAAAACGGGTTGCAAAATCATGGTATAAAAAAAGATATATATATTTTTATATGATCTGCATGCGTACAATTAACAGCGCTGATACATCACCGGTATTTAATCACATTGTGTACTGAGGGATTGTTTGAAACTAAGCTACTGAAGTCATTTCTGTTGTGGTATAACTACGGATGTAGCTCGCCTTTGCTGAGATCAACAGCTCTCCCCTACGATCCACCTCAACAACTGCATATGATACCAAAACCAGATTTATGCTGTCCTCAAGGGGGAATTAAAATTCTATGCTTGGAAAAGCTTTAAATATATATTTATACAGTATCACCAACAAGGAAGCATAAAGGAAATATGTCCATATCTCCAAACAGTCATTTTCTTCTGGTATTACTTGTCATGGTCAGGGTAGTCGACCACAAAGGCCATTATTGAGGCTATGGTTTTGTTGTAGCACAGTGTGCCTCGCACTGCCTTAAAAAAGAACACACAACTTCTGTTCGAGTGAGTTGTCCCACTCACTGTAGATGTATTTCCTATTATCCTTTCCTTTATATATATATATATATATATATATATATAACCAATTTCAAGGGTCCAATGTTCTGTTGTAAAGTAGCCAAAGACTCATTATGATACAAACACGCACTTTAGAACGGACTGCGTTCTTTTAAGGCTATTAATATGTTTATGGAATGACCACGGCACTCCAGGAAAATTACACGTTTAACTTGAAAATCTGTTGTTTATACGAGAGTCACACAAGGAAACTAGGGGGGAGATTAGGGGATTTAGCAAGTCACAAATATGTCAAAGTCACCAGCTAACACTCTCTGTCGCAACAACGGCTAATCACTACGGGGGTTTCACATCCTGTGCTTCAGTGGCACTGTACTTTTCCCTGACATTTCCCTCTCCCATCAGCACCTCTCACTGACGCGTTATTTGGAATTGCACACGCGTTCTGGGCAAACCCCGCCCATGGAAGCTTTTGATTGGCTGAACTGGCGCTAGGGAGCGCTCCTTTTTGTCCGCTTGGACCGCACAGAGGTGCGCGGTGCGTTTATCGTGCGCTTGCCCAGGCCTTACGGCCTGGGCATAAATAGAACGATTGCATTCACCACGGCTTCGTAACTCGCGCGGCGCTCCGCCGGCCGCGCGGCCCTTCGCCGCTGGCCTTCGCGCCGCTTGCAGTGTCGTGGACAATAATCAACGCCTCCGCCCAGAACGCGTGTGCAATTCCAAATAACGCCTCACTGACTGCTCTGTTGCCTTCAGTCTGTTTGGTGACTTTGGCTGGTTTTTGCGTTCATTCCTGAAGCCCGTTTTATACTTTGTCAAACGGTGGAGTATAAATTAGGCATGAGTCATGTCATGCAGACGTACGCACACATACAGATCCATCTAAAACAAGACGAATATTATGTAAAAGTACATTTAAAATTTTTAAATTGTCATATATATTCTAGATACATTGCACATGCAGTGAATTATTCCAAACCTTTTTTGTTAAAACGTAGATTTGTTTTAATGTCATAAAGCTCATGAATATCAAAAGTCCATATTTCAAAACATTACAATATTACCTACACGAGACCACTCAAAACAAGCATTTATAATAAGAGAAATGTCAACCTTCTGAAGTCAGAGTTGCTTAGTCCAGTGGGAAGTTTCCACAGTCAGTGCTTTTTACACAATATTCAAATGTTGTAATGGATCTGTACATACACACACACACACAACACAGACTCTCACACATACACTTACTGTATTTCTCTTCACAAAGGAGAAACTTGGTTTTCTAGATGATGTTTTATCAGGTCTGGTTGAGGTTGCCGTTTAAAGTGTGTTGCGTTTGTGACATTTGTTGGGATCTAATTTGAGCAGTACCCCCAAAGATGTAACGGATTTGAGATGTGTGTGTGTGTGCGTGCGTGTGCGTACTGTGTACTGTGTACAATGTATGTATGGGCGTGTCATGTCAAGTCCCCGGTTATTTTCGTACCTCAGAACACTGTGTCGGTAACCGTGGTAAACAATCTTTTGTTTTGTTTAGTTTTCTTTTTTTCTTTTTTTTTTAATTGTTATTAACTTTATTTTGAGAGCGGGGCAAATGGGGTGACTTTTAACTGGGGTGAAAATAATTTGACGGTCCTCCGTTTTGTCCGGCATGCTTTAACTTAAAAGTGAGACAAAGGTGTAAATACTGTTTTATAATTACTTTAAAGATGAGGAAAGTTGTTAATAAACCTGAGATATATTTCTCTACAGAAATGTGCTGCTGGTCCTGATTTCTGACATGTTGAAGACATAATCGCAACATTTGCACAAGCAATTCTGTATGCGGTCATCAGCTAATAGGTGATGGCGTGAGAACCTGTGACCAATTCTATTGCTTCAAAATGACACATTTGAAATAAAACATTTCTAATGCAAGTTAGTCATAACATTTCTAATGCAAGTTAGTCATAATTTAGTCATCTTCTACAGTATGTAATTAATGTTAGTCATCTAAAAGTAAAGCCTGGTACAGTCAGTGTATACTTTTTTTTGGTATGTGTAATTAAAGCATAAAACACTAATCTAGAATCTAGATCTGGGCCAAAGGCCAAAGGAGAAAGGGGAGTGTCACTGAAAGAGGACGTTTGTAGAAATGTCATGTCGGGTGGAAACTTTTCAGGATCCAAAAACAAAACACAGCTAAATTAGCAGATCGACAAGCTCAAACACGTCACTTGTAGATCTGCTAGTTTTGTGTGAAGCTGTAGTATGATCAAGTGGGGCATTAATTTATGAGAAAAACCCCAAAAGATCAAATATGGAGATAAGAGGTTTCTGCCCGATATGCAACGATATGTTCTCACTCAGTTTCCCACCTTCTGACATCCACCGTGGCCTCAGGAGTTGGTAATTCAAGTGTGTCTGAATAGTCTATATAGTTTCAATGTACAGGTTAAAGACTTTTTTGTGACATGTGAGTTCAGATTCTTTTGTGGGCACAGAGATCTGCTATTTCTGGAAAATGTAGAAAAACAATTTGAACTTTTTGGGACACCATGATGAAAGTCGTTACGCCTAATTTATATGCCACAATGCGATGAAAATCTGTTGTTTTCAGCAAGCAACTCCGTCATAAAAAGAAGCCTATAAAAGAAGCTTCATAGGAAATGAGTCAGTGTCATCACCGGACAGTAGTATGGAGGTATAGACAGAAGTATGGTCCCCCTGAGTCAGCCCTTATTGTCTCCAGTCTCAACATTCACAACCAACTAAGTCTGTCTTATCTTACCATTTGCTGTACACTACAATGCCATTCTGTTGTCTGGGCTATTGATTTTATACAGTCTAGGAGAGTGAATGTATTCTTTCTTTCTTTGTATCCTTTTCGTTTATCACTGTGCCATCACCAGCAGTTAATTTACATTTTAGGCATTTAGCTGACACTCTTATCCAGAGCGATGTGTATATTAACACATTAATCAACTAGATAGAAAAAAATCGGACAGATCTGTCTTGATCACAACAATACTCAAACACAGTCTCGCCCATGCCCTCAGCCTAGCGGAGATAATTAATATAGTAATATGTTGTCAACAGGGCTTTTGCAGGTAATAAAACTAAAATTATAACAGGTTGATTTTTAAAAATAAAATGTGATTCTGTAATTATCAACTGTTGGAGATTCCAGCAAAATAACAACTATCATCCCAAAAAGGACAGTACTATTAAACCAGTAAGACTCCACAATCGGGAGATAAGCGACCGTCAGGTCGCATGTAAAAATCGGCCTGATGGTGGGTGGCACTAAATGGGACAGATCCATGTTGATGACATGACTAGACATACTGTGTACCGCTTTGCGTGATTTTAGGCCAGAATCTGTAGGAGCAGTGTCCAAAAAATCGGCCTGATGGGATGGTGGCGCTAAATGGTCCTCAACTAGACGCTCGGCTGCCCAATAGTTTATTATAAAAGAGAAGAAACAAATAAAAAGACCCTATATATAAAAATACACTCCTTGGAGTGATCTAGCACCGTAGTTCTTAAAGTGGGGTTTTCACTGGACACTTACAGGTCTGTAACTCAGAGAGTGAGAGTTATGGTCGGTCGGGTCGGGTGCTTGAAATTGAAAGGTTTGAGAACCACTGATCTAGCACACTGAATATAGAATGAACACTGGCAGTCAGCAAGCAAACCTACATAGCGTAGCAACGTTTATCTAATTCTCATGGAACGCTAGGATTTAGTTGACACCAGCTATCTCAAAAATGCATAAACAAGGTCAGTGGAGGAAGGGAGTGTTGGGGCTCGTTACTCTGGTGCATGATGACAAGGAGCACAAAAGCAGGCCTGTTCTCACAAAACATTACCTCACATATTTCACAAAAAACACAGGTCAGTTTTTTGCCAGTTATTTCATAACATCAAACATCATTATAGAACATTTTTCCCTTAGCAGTGGTCTCTTCCAGGATGACTATGTCCCCCATCCACAGGGCAGCATGAACCATACAAATCATTTGCTTTGGCTTTTGCAGTCAGCAGATCTCAACCCACCTAGGGGAAATGTTGGACCAACGTTAACATCAAACATCACCACTATCATCAAACACCATTAGAGGGAATGTCTTTTGTTAGAATGGGGTTCTGTGCATCCGGCTGGCATGGGGGTTCATGGCCACTATTGCAGAGACCAGGGGGTTGTCTAAGTGTGTTGTGTTACTATATAATGTGTATATCACAAGTTGTCCTCGAACTGAATATCAAATGGTCTGATAATATGCTATTTAATTGGTTTCTTGATTCCTTTAAAAAATACATGTATTGTACTAGTCCTTGCCCGTTCGAACATATGTGCTCAGAATTATTGCAGAGTTTGGGATATGTGGTGTGCACAGTATATGAGGGATTGAATGTAGGAGTAATGTTGGAGAACCCAGACGTATCAGTGTCAGTCATCTCCGAATTTGGGCACCGTTTCAGCATGCAGCAGTTACCATGGCGGTGGTTACAGTGATGTCAGTCATGTCCAAATTTGGGCACTGTTTCAGCATGCAGGTGTTACCATGGCGGAGATGCATGCGCAGTACAGGCGGCGGTATCAGTGATCTCCAATTTTGGACACTGTTTAGTATCAGTGATGTCAGGTATATCAATCAGACAGACATCGGACAGCAGACATTCGGTAATTTATTAGTAGGATATGAATAGCATAGTTTTACACCTTTCACCCATATGCCAATATGTGACTATTCTTATTGCATTAAAAGCGTGAGGGGAATACCATTACATTTACATTACATGGTTATACAGGCTCGCCCAGCAGAGTTGCTGCAACGTGATCACTGAGATCTTGTTTCTATGTTTGACTTTTCATAACCTTTACTATTTAGCCCTGCCAGCAGCAGGGCTAGGTTGGCGATGTCAGTCTGTCTATCTACCACTT
Source organism: Nannobrachium achirus (assembly GCF_963921795.1). Taxonomy (NCBI): domain Eukaryota; kingdom Metazoa; phylum Chordata; class Actinopteri; order Myctophiformes; family Myctophidae; genus Nannobrachium; species Nannobrachium achirus. The sequence goes on along the minus strand of NC_137832.1, from coordinate 44,716,857 downwards.
TGGTCCCTAAGAAACATATTTCAAAAACTACTAGTTAGCTGGATTGCCTGGAATGGTCTGCCACCAGGTGCATACTTTTTACTCCCAAACTAGGATAGCTCTAAAACTGCAAGTTGGATTGCTGTGGAATTTACGGTGCACTTTCGTACTCCTCACTCAATGGTCCCTACTGATTTTGGTGATCCAATCGCCTTTCTCTAGTGCCACCATTAAGCCAGATGTTATAATTTCACATGACTTATTATCTCAAAATCCAATGGGTGGATGGCCATGAAACCTGCTGAGCGGAATCATTTCCGTAAGCCAAAAGGCACATAAAAACGTTATTTAATCATTATTGTTTTATTTATTGTTTAATTAATATTGTTTTATTAATCAGTAATAATACAAAATATACACCTCAGAGTCCTACATAGTACACACAGACACACTGTGTACAGTTCACTGGTACAAGGTGTGAACTAAAAATAATCCTAAAATGTATTGTTGACACACATAGTGTGTCTGTGCACTAAAAGATTATCTTAAAATGTATTTTTGTTTTTTGTAGCCCCACAAGAGCATGGAGCTCTTGGATGGGATGGCAGTGCCAGAGACATGTCTGCTAGATACTCAGACATGCAGGTTTGGGAAAGGCCATGAGTACACCTACCGGTACAGGAAACACGGTCTGCTGCTTGTGCGTCATGCTCTTATGTTCTCGTGCCACTCAGGGACGTGCAGAGAATTTCAGAGGCAGGGTCTGAAATTAAAAAAAGGGCCTTTTGGTGAAAATTTAGAAAATAGCAGCTTGGAGGTAGGCTATTTTCAGTATACTTGATAACACCAAACTTAAAGGAGTAGTTCACCACTTTTCAACCTGTCTTCATATAATAGGTCCTCACTAAATGTTCATAATAAAATAGCACAATTTTTTTCTATTCAGTCTGGGTCTCATAGGAGAGCTGTCAAATCCTTCTAGCGGTGACATCATCGTTTGACAAAAAAAATAATAATAATCTTTTTGAAAATAAATATTTCGATTTTTATTATCACGAGAACAATGGCTTCCACTTTAACATTGCAACTTTTTCAGGAATAGAAAGCCTGCAGTTTCTATTAGCTTGCATTTCCCATTGATGATGTCACCGGTAGAAGGATTTGACCCACCCACAGCTCTCCTATGAGACCCAAACTGAGTAGAAAAAAATTGTGATATTTTATCATGAACATTAGTGAGGGCCTATTATATGAAGATAGGTTGAAAAGTGGTGGAGTGCCCCTAAAAAGGCAATACTGGAGATGGCGTACGCCGTACGGCATGCTATTATGAAATCCATAAGAGATGCAAGGGAAAAGACGGAGTGCTTGTTTTCGGTGAGGAGGACGGAGGCGTGCCGTCTCAGGCGACCTTGAGCCACGTGAGACACCGGCAAGCGACCGAGGCGCCGTGTCGAGCATTGCAAAGGTCGCATGAGCCGTCCGAGTTACATACACTGGGGGACAGAATAGTAAATCTTCATCCCCCAGACTTTCGGCACCTCCGCACGGTCCTAATGGACACAGCGGAGCGCTCCCGACCTCCGGTTCAGCCAATCACAAGCCGCGGCTTCTAATTTATTCACCCCGTAATCCTACAGATTCCACAATCACGAATGGCATGGATTTCTACACAGTGAGGGCAATTCTTTCAACATAAGACGCTGCATTCAAGTTCAGGAGAGTTTGGACATGGCAATTCTCTTGAATGGAATGGGGGCATTTGCATTTCTTTTGCCATAGTAAAAAAATGCATTCATGATCTGGAGAGGGCATGTTTTACAGATGGGTAAAAGGGCAGGGGCTCAAGCCCCCTTTGATGTCTATGTGTGCACGTGCCTGGTGCCACTTACCAACCACACACAGTGTGACCTAAATGCATATCATATCAGGGTTCAAACAGGTGTACTGCAAATACAGTAAATACCACACTTGCTCACAGTGATACCTCTGATGCTAATTCTATCCTTGTGACTCAAAGCAGGAAGAACGGGTGCTTTGTTCTGATGCTGTCACAGACCATGGAAGGTGTTGTTCCCCCAACCCACATAGGGCACCTATGTGCCTATGTGGGTTGTAGGAATGCGGGTGGGTGCTTTTGGCAGGGGTGTCACAAGGGGGGGGGGGGGGGGGGGGGGGGGGGGGGAAGTGGGACTGAGTTACTAGGGCCCAAGGTGGAGGGGCCTTAATTATTTTTTGAAAAATAGCAGATATACAAGGTCATAGCGCGGCACAGAGTGCCCCGCTGCGAGCTTGTAGATCTGCTATTTGAAAAATCGTGAAAATGTGTGCAAATCTTTGAATATGTGTATTTCTTTTTTAGCGAACATGTTTTTTGCATGTAAAAGTAAAATGTCTTGCTGTCAACATAATCAGCTGTTGTGTCAAAGAAAATTGATTCAGGGAGAACATTTTATATCATTATGTTGATGAACTACCAACTTATAAATCCATGTGATAGATGCTAGCTGAAGATTACCCTGAATTGATAAGAGATGTCCTTTTTCCCAAAATTTGGCTGTGGGGTAAAGTGAGACACTATCTCACATTACCCCAACGTGATAGACAGGTAGAAACCTGATTAAAGGGTGTACCAAACTTTTCTCAATTGATTCTTTATTTCCATTTCGGCAATAAAGCATTTTGTATTGTGCATAATTAATGAGATAATCAGCATATTTATCTCATTAGTTATGCACAATACAACAATATACTTTGCAGAAATGGATTCTACAAGACAAAGTACATAAGAATCAATTAAGAAAAGTTTGGAAACCCTTTTATCAATTTTTTTATAGGGTTTTCTCTTTTTTCTTTCTTCCCATGTGTCAAATTATGGGTGGAAATGACAGGACAAACCTGAAAAGAATTTCTGCAATGTATACCTTTTGTATTGTGCATATTTAACCTAGTTTACCGTGTTTTTGTGTTTTTATTGAACTTTTAAAGTGAAAAAAGTAAGTGGGTCACTTTACCTTGATTTCTCTGGTCTGTCTCAGTTTACCCCGGTGCTGGTGTAAACTGAGACACACAACCACTTTTTTTCAAAACAATCATATTTTCACTGCCTTTTGTCTTGAATACATTCTGATAACTTCCATTGTTAGGAAACATCCCAAATTACTGGGAAATGTGTAGCCTACATTTTTATTGATATATCTTTTAGTTCGCCTAGAGGGGAGCAAATGTAAAAAGTGTCTCAGTTTACACCACTCTCCTCTAAGGAAGTGGGAAGTGAAGAAAATCACCTGTTAGTTAAGACTGTCTACTTGGAATTTTACAGACATTACAGACATGTGAAGATTAGGACATTGTAGAAACGACCAAAGCACTGCAACATCTTGTAGGCAGTTTAATATATGCATTTCTGGTCCACGTTACACTGATAAGAACCTAGATGCGTGCGCAGGTCGGTAACAAATGAGCCAATGAAACCAGCGCTCCCCAAAACAACAGGTTTGGGGATTGTTGGGAATTGATTACATGATACAGTCACCTGTGCATTTAGTCTCAATGTTTGTAAACAGGAAATGGGTCTATATGACATCTGCTAGTACATAAAATTACTGTTCACAATCAGTAGGTGATTTTGATTGATTGATTGATCGAATACTTTATTTGTATTTATGTTGATTGAGTGATTGATTGAAGACTTTATTAGAAGTTTGCATTGGAAAAGGTACAGTTTCATGACAGTACAGTTCACTGGTACAAGGTCAACTAAAAGGATACACCCAAAAAAGCCTATGGCTTGTTTCAATTTAGGTCCTTTTTAAAAAACTCATATAACATTGAATGACAGACAGATAGAACACAGTACTATGCAGAAGATATCACAAAAAAAAGTCATAAAACACAATGGAAAATAAATGGTATTTGGTCAGGGGGAGATAAGGATATGCTTTGTTTTCTTTTACCAGTTTCGAGTAGTGGCTTTTCAGTGCCGTTTTAAAGGAAGGTATAGATTTACACTCCTTTAAGGCCTTCGGTACAACAGTACACCAGATACATAGGTATCTTGGTGGTGTAGTGTATCTTGTACACCATTTGACCATTTGAGTACCTGTATACCTCCGTACATAATACGGAGGTATGTACATGTACATAAAACATTTGTCACATGTTTTATGCTTAGTGAAACAGTCTACCTTGAGTCAGACAAGATACAGTATAAATGTATAGGCCCATTTAAAAGTTGATATGGCTTTGACGCAGATTATTTTATGTAACTAATAAACTAAAACTATAATCTTTATTGTAGGCCAGAGTACACCAGTACAGTAGCTGTCTTGTTGTGAAAGGACTACATTGTAAAGTTGTCTGGCATGTCTAAATTGTCTATAACTCAAGTTTCAATTCAATTGTACAATGTGTGGCCCTTCACTTAAGTCAGTAATGCCCTCTGAAAATAAATGCTGCCCACCCCTGTCTTAGCCTATACTGTATGTATTGAGTTCATTCAACATAAAAATAACACAAAAATACATATCACCAACAAATATAAAATACTAGGAGAAAAGGGGAAGAAAAATTGGGTGTCCATGAAAAAGCTATTTTAAGGGATGGTGTCAGGGCATTCCACATTTTGGTGGCTGAGTGGTATAGAATGAGAAGGTATGAGGGTATTGAGGGTATCGAGGGAAATTGCTTAACCCTGTCTTCTACCCTGAAACTGAAAATACTGTAATTAGTGTGGCTGGCACACATTTCGTCATCAGAATGAGCCTCCCACTTCCTGCTGTCTGTGGGAAATTCCACATGACAGTATATAAACTCCGCGGGTCACATAATTCACCCAGAAACACATTGTTACAAGGACTACTAGCAGCACACCCGCGTCTAAGGAGCAGCTTCATACTACTATCTAACAGTCAACAACTTCTACTCAGGTAAAATAGTTTATTTTATTTTTTCTCATGCAGTGCTAGTTACATTTTGAAACGTACGTGTAGTATTCCACACTCTAATCTTGAGTGTAGCAGTAAAACTGTGTAGAACTAACAGTAGTCATAAATTGAGGGTGAACGGTCTCGGTCATGAATTGAGAGTGTGCAAATGGAACCAAATAAACCCTTATATGTCCATGTGGTTTAATTTGTTAAATTAACTATTAATAGAAAATAAAAAGCTATCAAATGGGGGTCTGTACTGTAGTAGCCACCCTAGTGCATATCAAACTGGGGGTGGGGGTCCTTGAAACTAGAAAGGTTGAGAGTCACCGTCTTATTTTATTGTTCACAGATCTCCCCACTCAGCAGACATGGAATTTGAATCTCAGTGGAGCAGCAAGATGCCCCAGGGCTTGGACTTGGAAATATCCCAACATCCTCTGACCATGAGGCGTGTTGTCAACCTTGTTGTCGCCATGGAGAGGCTAAAGGCCAGCAAGTCAGAGTTCTCCTGCGGCACTGAGTTCAGAGATGAGGACCTGCTCAACATGATAGTGGAGAGTGCCATTGAAGGTAAGCAGACATGGGCACATACTATATACACACAAAGCCACATGGATGTGGTCTCTTCATGTCAACTTTCATCACCGTTGACCTTTAAGGTTTATTTATTGACATCATATTTAACGCAACAAGAAATGTTAACCATCAAAGAAGGGGGGAAAACGGTTGCTTGTGTCCCTGCATTATTATGTAACCCCCCCAGCCAGTGGTTTAAAGTAACTAAGTACATTTACTTAAGTACTTTAGTACAATCTTGTGGTATTTGTACTTTACTTGAGTATTTACAATTTCCAATACTTTTACTTCTACTCCACTACATCTCAGATCCAAAAGTTGTCCTTTTACTCCACTACATTTATTTGAAAACTTTAATTAGTAGTTACTTTGCAGATATAAATTATATTATAAAACATACATTAACCACTTTAGCCCTATTATATACCTAGACTATTTGAAAATAGCCAATCTACAAGCTCACAACGCATCGTGATGCGACGCAAGCTTCGGCTATTTTCAAACATTTTGGACTTTTACTTTTGGTACTTTAAGTACATTTTGATGCCAGCACTTTCATACTTTTACTCAAGTACATTTTGAATTCCGGACTTCTACTTGTAACAGATTATTTCTATGTTGCAGTATTGATACTTTTACTTAAGTAAAACATGCAAGTACTTTTTCCACCACTGCCCCCAGCATGAAATCACAAAGAAGAGAGAGCTAGCCATTACAGACTGATAGCATCTGCAGCATCCTGTTACACATTCATGTGAAGTAAAATAGTTGGTCTTAAATCGGAAGATATGTCTCAAGGCCAGGTGAAACTGCATTGCAGCAGTGTGACCTTCAAACCTGTAGCTACTCTCTGCATTCTAGCCACAGCATTCTAGCTACAACTGGTGTTTTAGGCACTCAAAATCAAAATAACAACGCAAAGTATTCACTACAACATAATAATATAATGTTGTTGTTTTTTCACCCCATCAGAACAAATTGTGTTCGAGTTGACTTCAGAGCAGGGATTCAGCAAGACAGGAGAGCACGAGTGCAAGGTGACAGACCGCAAGAAGAGAGATCTGGTGCTGGTGCAAGAAGCAATGGAGCTCCATGCTGTGATGTTGCAGGGTGGGAACACCAGTCACATAGGTAAGCTTCATGTGTTTCCATATTGGACAGCGCTTCTTTGCATCCGTGTCGCTCTAGATTTTAATCACTTTAACCATTATTTTATGCTTTAACTATTGAAAAATAGCAGATATACAAGCTCACAGCATGGCACCGAGCGAGCTTGTAGATCTGCTATTTTTGAAAAGTCGTGAACATTTTGCAAAAACTTTGAATATATGCATTTTTAAAGAGAACATTTTTAACTAAAATTTTGCTTCTGGGGGTCCCTGGAACTAAATATTTTGATATGGAGGCCAAATACATATCATTTTGGGGGTGCTTGACAGGAAAAGGTTTAAGCACCACTGACATAGAAACAGGTTTTTCAGAAACCTGTTAGGATTTAGAAGACATTTTAAAAAAATAGCAGATCTACAAGCTCACAGCGCGGCACTCGGTGCCTCGCTGTGAACTTGTATATCTGCTATTTTTCAATAGCTAAAGCATAAAATAATGGTTAAAGTAATAATGCGTAATAATTATGCGTTCCCGTTTTGAGCTGATGTTGACCAACAAGGATCTTATAGTTTCCCTAAAGGTTTAGAGTGACTTTTCTCTCTGTTCTTTTATCAGCATATCTGAGCATGTCCACCTACATCCACCCGGCGCCCAGCACCAATGCCCGCCCTGTGACCCTGGGTATCAAGGGCACAAACCTCTACCTTTCCTGTGCAATGGATGATGGCAAGCCTACCCTGCATCTAGAGGTAATGTACAGCCCTGTAAATACACTGTTCTCAGTCATGGTGACCAGAGTAGTCTACTGATTTATTTACAATACATTCACGACCAGAAGGACTTGTTGCTGATATGAGAATGAAGCCACTGACCATTTTGTTTTCTTCCTTACACAGGAGCTGGAGGACAAGGAACAGCTGAGGAGGATAAACCAGAACAGCGACATGGTGCGGTTTCTCTTCTTCAGACGGGACACAGTTGGCAGCACCCTCATGTCCGCTCAGTTCCCTGACTGGTACATCAGCACGGCCGACCAGGACAACATGCCAGTGGACATGTGCCAAGAGAGCTCTGGCCACCACCAAACCTTCACCATCGAGCGTCAGAGTTAGAAGAATTGTCTCTGAACGTCTAAAACAGGGATGCTCAAACTGGGGTCTGTAGCCCAAACTCAGAAGAAAAAACTAAAATACACCATGGTTTGGGCACCCCTGTTGAATGTTGCTGACGGGAACCAGTGGCCATTGGCAATGTCTAAGAGAAAATAACTTAATGAGGTTTTAAAATAATGTGTATGTACTGAGTACAGCAAGTTAACATTCGGTGTATTGACTTTGTCAAAGTTCACCACAAGGTGTCTTCATTGTGTTGTTGTTCTATGAGCATTCACATGTTTATTGTACCCAGTGATATTTCACTGTATTTATTATTTCTGAAAATGATTTTCTATTTATTTATTTATGCACCAGTTGTTACCAGATATTTATGAATATATGTATTTATAATATGTCATTTCCTCACCATGTTTATTCCATGGATTGCAACAAAATCAAGATTAAATTATTGAATTCCTGTAAACTACAGCACAGTTGATAAACTTGTATTGGATTGCTAATGAGCAGATAGTAGGAGAATAGATTCCTGTGAATGTCTTTCTTTTTTAACCTGTTTTTTTAGAACCCCAGTTAAGATTTCTTCTTGAAAATCTTTTGAGGAGATGGGCTCAAAAAACTAAATCAAAAGGAAATTTTACGAAATCTGGCAACCCTTCATTACACAGTAGTCAACTTTAAAAAAAGGTTATAGAGTGTTTTTCATTTTATTTACTTTTTATCCCTTTGCTTTGGTTTTGTTTTTAAGATTTGAAACAAATCTTAGAAAAAAAACACAAAAAAAGATTTCTCATATTATTATTAATATTATTTATAATTATTTATTTAAGGTATTTGGAGGTATTTTTGCCTTTATTTTATAGTTTAATAGAAGATTTGGACAGGGAACAGGGGGAGAGAGATAGGGAGAGACATGCAGCAAAGAACATCGGGAACGGGACTCGAACCCGCGGTGCGCTGTCAGGCTGCTTATATGGGCCTAGCCACCCGTACCTCTAGGCCATGTCCGGGCTTTATTAATAAATCAAACTTTTTGTTTAATCTTATTTTATTAAAAAAAGGTTTTATATTTCTCATATAATTTATTATATTATATTATATTACATATTATATGTCATTGCCATTTCTTGTTTCATATGTTATGGTTGTTTGTTATACTCTGATATGATTCTCTGAATTCCAATAAAAAGAGTATAAAAAGGAAATCAACAGGAAACCTTCTGTATTCACTAGACGCACTTTCTTCTCCTGGTTTCATATGAGGATATTGATTTCATGTGTTTCCTTTAGGTCATAGATGGGCAACTGGCGGCCCGGGGGCCACATGCGGCCCCCACCGTCACTTAATACGGCCCGCTGGTTAATACCAGAATACTGATATATAATTGATTTCAGCTGTTACAATTCCAAACATGACCTGCTTTAATTCCGTCAGTCTATATTAGTAGCTTAATGACTAGTATAGTAGTATTAAAATGTATTTTTTTAATGTCCAATTTATTCGTATTTAGATTCATAAAGTTAACATGAGTATATAACTAAATGTGTTTGAAATTAAATCAAAATGTTACATTTTAGGATTCCAATTAAAAAATAACAAAAACTAATTCAGGATTCCAATTCAAAAGAAGCAAAAATAGCCGATCTACAAGCTCAAAACGCATCGCAGCACGATGCGTTTTGAGCTTTCAATTGCTCCAGCCACTGAGGAGAAACGCTGGTACAGACAGACACTCACTCAGACAGACATTCGGAAAATTATATGTTTGATAGTGAAATAGTGCATGGGGCAAGACAAGCTGGGAAGAAGAGAAGCACCTACCAGATAGACCAAAATATAGTATTATGTGGCAGTACAGCATTTCATCATCAGAATGAGCAATTGAGCCATAGCCATACCATAGCTTCACTTTCCTACTTCCTGTTATGTATTGGGGAATTCCACACACACCACAGGGGCTAGGCTTCTACAGTATATAAACGCCCAAGTCACAAGATAATCCAAAAACACATTGTTAAGGACTACTAGCAGCACACCAGTGTCTAAAGAGCTGTTTCATACTACTACAGTATCTAACAACATCTTCTCAGGTAAAATATTTTACAGTGTAGATTTTGTCACAGTGATTAAAAACAAATTTGTATCAAAAGTGGGGATACTTAATTGAAATTACGACTTGTGTTTTTTTTTTTCTTTCCATCCCATCAGAACACATTGTGTTGGAATTGACTTCCGAGCCAATGGATGAGATGGATGGTGTCTTCAGCAAGACAGGAGAGCATGCGTGCAGGGTGACAGACAAGAAGAGAGATTTTGTGCTGGTGCAAGAAGCAATGGAGCTCCATGCTGTGATGATCACTAGGGGTGGGAACACCGATCACATAGGTAAGTGTTCAGAATAGGGAACAGCAGTTTTCTATTAACCAGAAGGTTTTTGAACATGATAAACAAGGATGTTATAGTTTCTAAAGGTTTATATTGACTTTTGCTACTCTTACTCTGTTCTCACATCAGCATATCTGAACATGTCCACCTACATCCACCCGGCGCCCAGCACCAATGCCCGCCCTGTGACCCTGGGTATCAAGGGCACAAACCTCTACCTTTCCTGTGCAATGGATGATGGCAAACCTATTCTGCATCTAGAGGTAATACACTGTCCAGTTCTCAATTATAGTCCTGGGTGACCAGAGTAAGCTACTGAAACTACATTCACCAGTAAGACTCCCTAATCGGGAGATAAGCGACCGTAGGCTCCGGGGGTCCTTGAAGCGACCGTAGTCGCTTATCGGCATTTTATGTGAGCTGCAGTGGAGGGGGTCCTCCACTGGGGGCGTCACCACTTTTGCATCCGTTCTGGAGCACGAGGAGTGGGTGGTCCCCGGGAATTCCCCGTGAGCAGCCCTGTTGGGGTGGTCATTTGATCATTTTTGCACATTTGGTCATTTTTTACACTTGGGGGTCCCCCAGGGAGCTGGGGGTCCCTGGGGCTCGGGGGGTCCTTGGAGGTTGTAGTTTGGCAGGCAAGGAGTGTGTGTGCAAAATGTGGCATGGATCGGGTCAACGGTTGCGGAGATATGAGCAGGGAAAAAGTGTGACGTGTGACGTGTGACCACATTTGGTCATTTTTTACATCTGGGGGTCCCCCAGGGACCTGGGGGTCCCTGGGGCTCCGGGGGTCCTTGGAGGTTGTAGTTTGGCAGTCAAGGAGTGTGTGTGCAAAATTTGGCATGGATGGGGGCAACGGTTGTGGAGATATGAGCAGGGCAAAAGTGTGACGGACTCACTTACTCACTCACAGACAGCCGGTGGAGGTTTCTACAGTAAGTAGCTCTATAGCGCAAAATGACTTGTTCAATATGAGAATGAAGCCACTGACCATTGACTTTGGTTTCTTCCTTACACAGGAGCTGGAGGACAAGGAACAGCTGAGGAGGATAAACCAGAACAGCGGCATGGTGCGGTTTCTCTTCTTCAGACAGGACACAGGGCGAGATGGCAGCACCCTCATGTCTGCTCAGTTCCCTGACTGGTACATCAGCACGGCCGAACAGGACAACATGCGAGTGGACATGTGCCAAGAGAGCTCTGGCCGCTACCAAAATTTCACCATCGAGCGTCAGAGTTAGAAGAATTGTCTCTGAACGTCTAAAACAGGGATGCCCAAAGTGGGGTCTGTGGCCAAAACTCAGAAGAAGAAAAAAGGTGTAAAATAAGTTGCATTTCATAGAGAGCTCTGCTCTGCCCGCTACCAAACCTTCACCATCAAGGTTACTGGAAATTGAATGTTAAAAGTTTAGAAAATGTTGAACTCGTAAAAGATTTGGAATTAGAAATTAAGAAAATGTATGATTTGTTTAAGTCTGATATAGAGCTGTGGGAACTAGAGATTAATATTGAACGCATATGACTAGCTAACAAAACATGTCACTAATATTTTAAATTAATTTGTGAGAGAGTGAAAATAATGAATTTTACTGTTTAAAAAAGGAATTGAATGATTACAATAACAGATTTTTGTTCAATAAAAAGAAGCAAGCTGGTATTAATACCATATCTTATTCAGGAGTCCTTTTTTCTGTCACTGTGTAAAAAAAAGAAAAGAAAAATGTTTCCTAGAATTAAAGATAAAGAGGGCCATGTCGTCTCTGATGAAAAAGAGAAATGAAGAGCTAAAGAAATGTGTTCTGAAATGTATAAGAAAGTTGAGCCCAATTTTAATAAAATATCAGATTTTTTAGACGATATTAAACCTTTGTCTAGGAAGGAAACCCTGGCACTACTAGGTGAAATTACAAAAGAAGAAGTACAAAAAATAAAATAAAAGCCCAGGACCTATCAGCTGGATTGTTACTTTTTTAACCAGTAATCCCTCTTACTGTATGTGAAGGGGTTAAGGAATGTAGATTAAGCAACACATTTTACCATGGTCTGATTACAGGAGACAGGAATACAGATGCATAAAATACTGTCCAAAGTAATCTCTCCCTCCTCCTCATCCATGTTCAGAGACAGGCAGTATTTTAAATACATATTTCAAATACTTTTTTTTTTACTTGAAATGTGTATCATGGCGTCAGTATAATGGTCAGTATCCTGGTGTCACTATCTATGGTGTCGTACTCAGCATCCTGGTGTCAGTATCTCAGTATCATGGTGTCAGGACCACTGCATGCCCTCATTCCATCCTCTTTTCGTGAGGCGTGGTTTTAAGGTTAGGTTTAGGCATAGTTTCTGTGAGGCTAGGGTTAGGGTTAAGGTTACGCTTTGGTATAGTTTCTTGGCATAGTGTTTGTGAGGCTGGTTAGGGTTAAGGTTAGTTTTAGGCATAGACTATAGTTTTTGTGAGGTTAATGTTAGGCTTAGGGTTCCACTTCCCCACCCTATATTAACACCTGTCCTTACCCCTCTCTTCCACTCCACCTCGGGCAGTATTGTTCGACTCTTTGGGTGTACAGTAGAACCAAATTCTGGGCCCTGGGTACAAGGATTCACTGTGGGTCCCCCTATAAATGTTCTTCATAGGGAAGGAGGGGGTTTTCGCCCATCTCTGTCCATGTTATTGTTTGTGTAATTTGCCTCCTTCTCAAGGGCTTCTTGCTCTGCCTCTGCTTTTTACCAGTGCCTCCATAAGAGAAAGAGGGAGGATGGATCACCCCCGGCCCCCCCTCAAGCAGCTTGGTTGAGTTTGGAGGCATCTTTCCATGCATTCAAATTCACTGGCTGATTTGGTTCATACCCCTTGTTTTACTATAAAGATGATTCAAAAGAATGAATTTAGATTCTGAAGCTTTTCACTACAGGCTGTATATAATTAAATATCACGCTTTCCATCCCTCTCTAGCAGGTCAAGCATTTTCCATCTGGTCCAATATTGTATTTATTATTATTTTATTTAGAGTATTGAATAATCTTTTACACATTTTCCTCCTGAATGTAATAGTTATAGCATATAGCCTTATATAGCCTTAAGGGCGAGAAGCGAGGTCGCGCTGCCTGAGACCACATGAGACTGATGCAATATGTCCATATATGACCATTCCCAGATATGGGCTTAAATATTGATGACATCAGGGATCTCCATAGCAATCAATTCCTCCCCACAGCCCACACACATTTCGGTTGTATCATATACTGAATCACCTGCCAGTGAAAAGTAAGCCTACCCCGTCTGTAGGAATGCGTCGTGCAATGACCCTCCCCAGAACAATTGTGTTTGCATATAATTGTTTTTGTAATAGACTAATACTTACCTCCCCTTTTCCACTGTACATATCTTCTATTTATTTTTATTTCATTTTCCTTTTCTGTTATTTTTGTTATCTTCTTTATGACTCTTTTTCCTTTTGTTATTGATAATATCCTAGTACTGTGTTCTATCCGTCTGTCTTTCAATGTTATATGAGATACATAAAGGGTTCTAGTGTAAATAAGCCAAAAAGCTTACTAGGATGTCCTTTTAATTGACATCCTACCAGTGATTTGTACTGTCACGAAACTGTACTTTTTCCTATGCAACCTTCTAATAAATTCTTCAATCAATCAATCAATCAATCAATCAATCAATCAATCAATCAATCAATCAATCAATAGACGTGCATAGTATACAGATGTGCCAGCTTTACTGCTCTTTTCTGCTTTACTGCTCTTTTCCTGAAAATTCCTGCAAATGCATTTTTTCCACAGGTTTCTTTCCCTGTTTTGCCTTTATTAATTTTTTTATGGAGAATGGAGCATATTTTTTTGCAGAAACCCACAAATGGCAGGATACCACTCCATATCAAAAAATAGCTGGTCTACAAGCTCAATGTTCTGCTGATCCACTGGCATTCTACTGTCTTGCCAATGGCAGGATGTGTGAAGTTTTGAAAATGGCACATCTGTATGAGAGAATTCGTTTTTCATTCGTTTTTCAGATTCAATCGTATAATCGTTCCACATCAATCAAAAACTCTGTTATGCTACAAAATATTATAGAAATATTAAGAAATTGGGGGTGGGTTGTGGTGATTAAGTGAATGTTGTAACTTCCCCTCACCACTAAAAAGGAAGTGATGAAAGATTAGATTCAGTTACATCTTTGTGCATAGGCTATGCGCAAATCTGTCTACTTGGAACTGATGGAATTTCTGAAGCCTTGTAAGAAGTTAAATAGTGTAGAGTCGGACATTACAGACATGTCAAGATTAGGAAATTGCAGAATAGATCAAAGCACTGTAATATCTTGTCTCATGACCATTCATTGTTTTATGTTATATGTTCACACCAACTGGAATGCCTGGAATTATTACTGCATTAAGATGTTTTGGACTTTTTCCTCAGGCCTACTGGGGTTCATAGGAAAGATTTATTTTAATGGGGTGGTGAACAGTGAAGCACAGGAGCCAGGAGCCTAAGCTGTACCAATTTCCATGGCTTGAGAAAAATGGTAATTAATAACTGTTGGATTAAATAAATAAGACTTAATTCAAAGAAATAAGACATGAGAGAATTGGAATTTGCTGTATTATGAGAGAGACAGGCAAGGAACAGTACAAACAACACATCCAATCCGTATCACGGTCGGAGCTCTCTCTCACAAAATGGTGGTCAGAGATTGTATATAAGAAAAATAACCAAAAAAGCTTTGGCTTATTTAAGAAATCACAAAACAACATCACCAAGACAATACTGTAAATGAGGAAAACCATCCTATCGATGGGTCAGTTTGTTTAATGCTGCAATGGCTGAGGGGACAAAACTCCTGCTAAAATGAACCTTTTCCCACTTCAAGGGTCTGTATCTTTGCCCAGATGGCATGAGGTCAAAGTAGCGATACTAGGAGATCGTCATCTGTCATTGAAAGTGCTAAGCATGTGATGGTCTTATGTTCATCTCAGAAAGTGTGTGTATGGGAAGTCCAATGACCTAAATGGTGCTTTCACTACACACTTACACAGATAGTGGAGGCAAAAATGCAAGTAATAAAAAATCATGTGAAATGATTTCACGTCCGCCCACCTCCTTCTCCCAAGTCCCTACTGTGTGTAATTGGCCTAAAGCTACTCCACAGACCCAAGTAATGCCTAATTTCATATGATGAAGTATAAATTGGCCTTAGGCCAATGTATATACACGCACACATACTCACTCACACACACACACACACGCGCACACACACACACACGCACGCACGCACGCACGAACGCACGCACGCACGCACGCACGCACGCACGCACGCACGCACACACACACACACACACACGCACGCATACACACCATGTGTTTGTAACCCTTTTGTTTGTTTATATTTTGGTTTTAGCTTCATTTGTCCACTAGACCTGCAGGAAATGAGCAACCTGTCTGTCTGTGTTTTTATCATTTCATCATCGTTTGTAGCAGCAGCCTAGATGACCCAAGATATTGTATTAAGGCCTATTCACACTGAGCTGGTGTTGCGTATGTTTGCGCACGTATAACATTCATTTCCAATGGGGGCTGGTGTGCAGCCTGTCTTGCGCGATACATCAAAAAAATGCCCAATTTCACGCTGATCGCACACATCAGACCGACTGAGAGATTTGAATAAAGCTCGCCCTGAGGAACTTTATTCAAATCCTGTGCGTGCATGAGCTCTTGAAGCCAATGAAAGCAGTGCTGCTCTGCGTGTCGGTGGGTCTGTGTGAAATGACATGGACAGAGTGACTGTCAATCAACAACAGCCTTGCGGACTGGAGGCGCACAGAATTGCGTTCATATGTGCTTTTACGGTATGTTTTTGGAGCGGTGAAAGCGCTCCCAATAGACAGGTATGTCCGTGGGTATGTATGTATGTATGTATGTGGCTGGCTGGCTGGCCGTGTCTGTAGCCTGGCAATACCTTGAGTGGCCACACACAACACACAAGTTAAAGGAGGGGCGCTGTTCTGCAGCACACGCACACACACACACACACACACACACACACACACACACACGGTATAGCTGCTCAGATTCACCGCTCCACTTCGAACCGAGGTTTGATTTTTTATCTCGGTGTGAAGGTGGGTTTACGGCCGGGCTACACCAAGCCAACACAAACTTTATGGTCTCCAGCACATATACCCCCTCCTTGGTGTAGCCAGGGGCTTTTCGCACACGCACAGACAGCGCACGCATACACGCGCGTTTTCTGGTGTAGTCCGGCCGTTATGTGTCAGTACAACATTTCATCATCAGAATGAGCGTGCCACCACCTTCCCACTTCCTGCTGTTACATATGGGAATTTCCACGCACACGGTTTCAGTATATAAACGCTATGGGCAACATGCGTCCAGAAACACATTGTTAAGGACTACTAGCAGCACACCAGTGTCTAAAGAGCTGCTTCATACTATTATCATCATCAACAACATCAACAACAACAACAACAACAACAACAACAACAACAACTACTTCTACTCAGGTAAAATAGTTTTTCTCTCATTCATTCCACGCTGGTTACATTTTGAAACTAGTGCTTGATGATTCTACACTCTAAGCTTGACTGCAGTAATGTCTCATGTGCATACAGTATGTCTAAATATTAAGAATGTATCTTTTTCATATTAGGAAGGTTGAGCATGTTATCTTATTCCATTGGTTTTCAATACGGTGTGCGAGGACCCCCAGAGGCCCTTGAGGACTGTATCCATGAGTGTACTGTACAAATAGAACCAAATGGACCTATAGGTCTGTTTGGTTCCATTTGTACACCTCCCTCATATTTAAATGAACACTGATGATTTTACAGTGTCACAGCGATTAAAAACTAAATTGTATCAAAACTGGGAGTAGGCCAACTAAAAATTTTGATAATTGTGCACAGATCTCCCCTCTCATAAGACATGGAATTTGAATCTCAGTGCAACCTGATGGGGGTGTGTAGAGTATTCGCCCACCTCTCCTCTACACCTGTGAGGACAACTTCACCCAAATTGGTGTGTGATGTCACGTAAAAATTCTTAACCAAAGTTTGCCCAAATATATGTTCTCAGATCACCTCTGACAGCAAGATGTGGAGCGGTAAGATGCCCCAGGGCCTGGACTTGGAAATATCCCAACATCCTCTGACCATGAGGCGCGTTGTCAACCTTGTTGTCGCCATGGAGAGGCTTAAGGCCAGCAAGTCAGAGTTCTCCTGCAGCACTGAGTTCAGAGATGAGGACCTGCTCAACATGATAGTGGAGTGTGCCATTGAAGGTAAGCAGACATGGGCACATACTGTATACACACAAAGCCACAAGGATATCTGTCAACTTTCATGAAGGCTGACCTTTAAGTATTTATCTCAAGTTAATCATATCTTTATATCATATCATATCATATCATATCATATCATATCATATCGTCGTTGTCGGGTGAAAACCTTGTATGTCCAAAACCGTTAGTTGCACTACTTTTGTGCGACAGCATTTGAAATTTGAAACTTGAAGATACAAGGTTTCCACCCGACAACGACGACATCACATCACATCACATCACATCACATCACATCACATCACATCACATCACATCACATCACATCACATCATATCCAAAAGCATCCAAATATGCACTGTTATGCAGCAATGTCACAAGGTTCTATATGACTGCCCTAACAGCACAGCGACTTAATGCCGATGCCTATAGCAATGTAGGCGCTATGTAGCGTCGGGAGCGTTTGCTCATTGGGAAGATGCATTTGCGACGTCGCTTGCAGATGCAATGCTGCACGAGCGAGGAGCCTTAATTGGCAAGTGACGTCGCAAATAGATCTTCCCAATGAGCAAACGCTCCCGACGCTACATAGCGCCTACATTGTTCACAGAGGGAAATATGCATTAAGTCGCTGTGCTGTCTGGGTGGGTTTCAAGTTTTGCATGGCTCAAGTTAAACTGATTAATTGTCTTGCTTTGGACCCACTCTTGTAAACCAGGGGGCTTGTATAGCGTTCCCTGGTTAAATTTAGCTTGCTACTAAAGTTATGCTTGGCCAACGCGAAGTACAACTGTAATCCATTTGTTGCAATAAATGGTTAAACCTATATATGACGTGAGAGTACCTGACTGAAATGGAATTCGCGACATGCTGTTTGAGCGTTTCCCTCTCTTTTTTCACCCCATCAGAACACATCGTGTTGGAGTTGACTTCAGTGCCCACGGATGAGACGGATGGTGACTTCAACAAGACAGGAGAGCAGAAGGTCAGGGTAACAGACCAGGGGAAGAAAGATTTTGTGCTGGTGAAAGAAGCAATGGAGCTCCATGCTGTGATGCTGCAGGCTGCGCACATCAATCACATAGGTAAGCTTCATGAGTGTCCAGAATAGAGAACAGCACTTTGTTTTTAACTATATAAAATATATAAAGGTATATATTTAAAAGGATTTTATATTTTCCTTAAGAGTTTAGATTGACTTTTGCTACTCTGTTCTCACATCAGCATATCTGAACATGTCCACCTACATCCACCCGGCGCCCAGTACCGATGGCCGCCCTGTGACCCTGGGTATCAAGGGCACAAACCTCTTCCTTTCCTGTGCAAAGGATGATGGCAACGACAACCCAACCCTGCACCTAGAGGTAATGTACAGCCCTCTAAATACACTGTTCTCAGTTATGGTCCTGGGTGACCTGACCAGAGTAGATTTATTTGCAGTACTACCTTCACCACAAAATTACTTGTTTCTAATATGAGAATGAAGCCACTGACCATTGACTTTGGTTTCTTCCCTAAACAGGAGCTGGAGGACAAGGAGCAGCTGAAGAAAATAAACGAGAACAGTGCCATGGTGCGGTTTCTCTTCTTCAAAAGGGACACAGTTGGCAGCACCCTCATGTCCGCTCAATTCCGTGACTGGTACATCAGCACGGCCGAACAGGACAACATGCCAGTGGACATGTGCCAACAGAGCTCTGGCCGTTATCAAACTTTCACCATCGAGCGTCAGAGTTAGAGGAATTGTCTCTGAACATCTAAAACAGGGATGCCCAAACTGGGGTCTGTGAAAAAAAAAAAATAATACACCATGGTTTGGGCACCCTTGTTGAACTTTGCTGGAGGGAACCAGTGTCACTGGCAATGTCTAGGAGAAAATAACTTAATAAGGTTTTAAAATAATGTGTATGTACTGAGTACAGCAAGTTAACATTCTGTGTATTGACTTTGTCAAAGTTCGCCACAAGGTGTCTTCATTGTGTTTATTGTTCTATGAGCAATCTGTAACTACAAATCACATATTTATTGTAGCCACCTGAGTGATATTTCACTGGATTTATTATTTCCGAGAGACCCAAAGACCCCAAAAATGTTTGGGTCTTTATTTATTTATACACCATTGTGTCGATGGGAGGAGTTATTCCTTCATTTACATATCTGTGCTAATGATTTAATCCATCACATATTTATTTACTGTATTTATTATTTCTGAAAACGATTAGCCCTATCCTGGTTAGGGTTATTTGTTCATAAGAGAGGTATTTGTTTATCAGATGTCTTCCATCTGTGGTGATTTCCTTGACTTGATGAAGATGATTATGAAAAACTTGAGATATGTTTTGCTAAAGGAGCTTTTGTTGTGACAGATGTCAAGCTTGGGAGAGAAGACAGAACACTGTATAATTCTGATGTGAATCTTAATGTATGAATATAGTTGTAAAACATGCTCTAAGCTTGAAATGGTGTCTTATAAACCCATGAGGGTTGGGCACTTTGTGTGCAGGACACAAACAATAAACGAATCAATCAATCATGTTCACCATTGTTACCATATATTTATGACTCATTTTTAACCATTTCTTACACCTATCCTGAACCTGCAGAGACAAATAAACACATTTTCCCCAAATCCTGACATAAGGAATTCAGTACATGTTTATTGAACTTCAATCTAGTCTTTATTTCAGGACAAATACAGCACAAAAAAATAAGCACAATGTACTAATTTAGATTAGATATTTTCTCTGTTGGCAAACCATTATGACTGATGATGATCATCATCACCACCACCACCACCTGTTTATCTCTTCAAGCTCTATCTCTTAAATACATATTTCAAATACTTCTTTGCATTTTGACATTTTGTATTTGGCGGGAACGGAGAAGCTGATAGGCTTATCCACCCTCAGAATAAATTCACCCACAAATGAGAGGCAGAGAAGTAGGGCAGTGGTTCTCAACCTCTGGGTCGGGACCCCCAGAGGGGTCCCCAAATTATTTTGGGGGGTCCCCAGATGATTGGCTTAATGTGAAACATTGTTTTCTCACTCAACAGTAAACAAACCTACTTAAAGTTGAAGTGTATTGAGGGTATCTGCACATTTCTAAAGTGACAATTTGAGGACTTTTTAATACCTCTAAAATTACAAATTAAACATTGGACAAATTGTCAAATATTAGAGACAGAAATTTTGAAAATAGCCGCTCTACATGCTCACAACGCCTCGCGTTGCGAGGCGTTGTGGGCATGGAGATCTTTTATTTTCACAATAGAACCATGTTATACAAAATGTAATGCCTCAACTCTTAGTGCTTGTCAGGGTGGGGGGTCCCCAGTTAAAATATGATTATTTTGGGGGTCGCGGCCTGAAAAGGTTGAGAACCACTGTAGTAGGGTGCCTCAACTAGTGAATGACGCCACTGCCACATGCCATGGTCAGTATACTGTTGTCAGTACCCTGGTGTCAGTATCATGATCAATGGCTAGTATCCTGGTGTCTGTATCGCCAAAATAAAAGCCTGGGTTTCCGAGGCTAGTATCCTGGTGTCTGTATCGCCAAAATAAAAGCCTGGGTTTCCAAGGCTAGTATCCTGGTGTCTGTATCGCCAAAATAAAAGCCTGGGTTTCCGAGGCTAGTATCCTGGTGTCTGTATCGCCAAAATAAAAGCCTGAGTTTCCAAGGCTAGTATCCTGGTGTCTGTATCGCCAAAATAAAAGCCTGGGTTTCCGAGGCTAGTATCCTGGTGTCTGTGAATTACAGGCATAGAGGCGTATAGTCCGGCCGCCAACTGTGACATCACTTTTGAAAAGTGATGACTCATCACTAAACCATAGTTTTATGGGGCTGTTTTTAGCCCAAGGAATGTTTTTCATGCCAAACAAATGCTTGCAATGGATTCGGGAATAATAAAAAAAAAAAAACTTATAGCACTTATAAACAGGACTCCCTGTAAGTGTTTGAGAAGGAAGTTTAAGTGAGATTTTAGTAATCAACAGCTATTCTATACCCCATCACTATAAGTACTGGTGTGAGAGAATCGCTCAGTGAATTGCCCTGAGACGTAAACTTTAAGTAAGTTCACCTCAGCGAGCCTCATCATTGAAATTGCAGGTTTTAACTAAATCTACTCAGTGAGCATCGATTCGCAAGCTTTTAGTAAGCTTGTGCTCGAAGCGTATAGCAGTATAGATAAGCCTCTGAACAGGCATATCTCAGAGATCCTGAATTCGTAAGAAATTCGGAGATTCGTAAGAGACTCAAGGACGTCAGCAGAAACTAGATAGAAATCTAGTTAGTCCGACGAAGAAGACCTGGGCCCCTGGACGTCAGTCATAAGACTAGATCTAAGATACCAAGCGACCCTTTAAGAGTGTCGTTACACACTCGCTCTATAATAATACTATACAAATCTGTAACATATAGACAATATTTTAGGCCAATAAAAAAAAAAGATATACCACATTTCATATCCCACCTCAGCCCCCCAAAAACTGTGAAAGGTGATGACTCATCACTAAACCATAGTTTTATGGGGCTGTTTTTAGCCCAAGGAATGTTTTTCATGCAAAACAAATGCTTGCAATGGATTCAGAATCATTAAAAAAACTAGTTTGAACCCTCACATGCTACTTAAAGCAGATTCTTTTGGGGCTATGTTTCCCTCTATAGTATGTGTATAGGCTAGTAAGTGATGGGCCCAAACATTTACCCCTAAAATAAATTGCTCAATGCTGACAGGCGGTCAGCAGGTGGATCCATGACTGTATGTATATAGATAATATTTTAGGCTAATAAAAATAAATAAAAAATAAACTACATTTCATACACAACCTCAGGGGCAGTTGGACTAGTAGGACTGTGCATTCAGTCTCATGCCATTTTCATGTCTAGCTTTTAACAATAACAATGTCAACAATGTCAGTACAGTACGTACAGTACAGTACAGTACAGTAAATAATTGCGACCGTCAGGTAGCATTTACTATCAAAACCTCCACCGGCTGTCTGTCTGTCCGTCGGTCTGTCTGTCACATCACACTTTTGCCCTACTCATATCTCCGCCATCGTTGCCCCTATCCATGTGAAATCTTCCACACACACTCCTTGCCTGCCAAACCACAACCTTCAGGACCCCCGGACCTCCACGGACCCCCAGGGACCCCCTGCCACCGCCGCCAAATAGTGCAAAAATGACCAAATCAACACCCCAACTGGGCTGCTCACGGGGAATTCCTGGGGACCACCGACTCCTGCTGCTCCAACAGTCCTTCACCTTCATTGGTTTAACTTTGCCCCGCCCCCTCCCCTCATTGGCCAAAACGTTATTTGGCTTTACTCATCAACCATTTGCCGTACAAACTTGTGGGTGGTGTCAATTGACTTGATTAAGAGTCCTTAACCTTAATTGGTTTAACTTTGCCCCGCTCCCTCCTCTGATTGGCCGAAACTTTATTTGGCTTTACTCATCAACCGTTTGTCGTACAAACTTGTGGGTGGTGTCAATTGACTTGATTAAGAGTCCTTCACCTTAATTGGTTTAACTTTGCCCTGCCCCTTCCTCTAATTGGCCGAAACTTTATTTGGCTTTTCTCATCAACCGTCTGTCGTACAAACGTGTGGGTGGAACCAATGCCACTTACAGGCCTCTTTGTGTATACTGTGACCTGACGGTCGCCTATCTCCCGATTAGGGAGTCTTACTGGTATGTTTGTTTCTAAAACTATATAAATAAGCAAAATGTGCTATCAGCAGTTTCACAAGAGCACATCTTAAACCCAGCATGTTGTCAGTGTGTGATCAGATCTCTAGTCTTTCCTGCCTTGATGGAATATGTGGTTGTGTCACTTGTGTGGTTGTGATATCATTAACCTTGGGTGTGTTTCTGCTGAACTGGCTCCTCCAGGCAAAACCACCCGTCAATTTCAGTGTGTGTGTGTGTGTGTGTGTGTGTGTGTGTGTGTGTGTGTGTGTGTGTGTGTGTGTGTGTGTGTGTGTGTGTGTTGTGTGCGTGCGTGCGTGCATGCGTGGGTGCCTTAAAGATTTGCGCCCTTAAAGAAGCTCAGATTCGTGATTTGTGCCCAACCAGTGACATGCTCGCATTTGATTACATTTTGCTAAACAAGTTATCTAGTAATATAGTGTGCTACATATAATCTAGTTATCAATCATTACTTTTCAAGACTCACCCCTATAAGATGTCTACAAATATTTACGCTGCGCCAGACCCAACGCAGATGGTGATATATACAAAAAGAAGAGGCCAGGGGGGTGACACTGAGGACCACATCTACGACAGCGTGGGCTATGAAAACGTCCCTGGACCACAGGAGGACATAACAGGGAATATAGCAGGAAGACAGCGTGAGTTTGACAAAGTTGTAATGTCTTGGTTTCCCAGACCCCTTTGGATTATGGTGATCCCATGACCTTTCCTCTAGCGCCACAATTAGGTTGAGACAGTTTTATTTTTCTTTCTTTTCATGATAAATGATGGTATTTTAGTTTGTTCCACTTTAAAGTGAATATACAATTCACTGTGCGGTCAGGGCCGACAGTGGCTCAGGAGGTCGCTTGGGAAACGGAAGGATCCC
Source organism: Nannobrachium achirus (assembly GCF_963921795.1). Lineage (NCBI taxonomy): Eukaryota > Metazoa > Chordata > Actinopteri > Myctophiformes > Myctophidae > Nannobrachium > Nannobrachium achirus. Next base: position 44,692,860 of record NC_137832.1, on the reverse strand, counting down.
AGTTCGATGCTTGGCTCCTGGCTCCCCCAGAGTTAGTGCCGAAGTGTCCTTGAGCAAGACACTGAACTAGAGACGTTCATACACAAGGCCATACCCACAAAGTCACCTATTGGAGTGGCTAGCACCGTTCAATAATCAATTTAGCCTACTGTATTCATAGAAAGGGATAAAAATAGATGCATTGATTATCTGTGTCTGCTGAACGACACGTCCCTTCACCAACAGACACTTGACCCTTTCAAGTAGAGTACAGTAAGTAACTAACCATCCCTTGTGGAATATTTAGTTCTAAATCCAAACTGCTGTGGATGCGTTAAATATTCTGTTAGTTGCGCAGCAACAATCTTTTCCAAAACCTTTGACACAACAGGAAGGATAGCAATAGGCCTGTAGTTACAGTACTTGCCATGTCCTTTTCTCCTGACATAAATCAGGGCAATTATTGCTGTTTTGGAAAACCACACATTTTCAATATTGAACCATGTCATTAATATACCCTAGAGGAGTTCTGTGGAAATACACAAAAAAGTTCTCCCCCTTCTGTGTTGCCTAGAACTGGAGGATTGATTTTGGGGTACAACGGTGTAATGTCATCACGTTTTAATAAATGCTCCCTGACAGTCGCAATAAAGTCATAAATGTGCCTCTAAAAAAAGTGCAGTGTCAACGTAGTTCTTGTTCTGCAGTCTTATACTGTAGCTGCTGGGTAAAAACTGTTCAAAAGTCTGGCGGTACTGCTCCCATACGGTTTCCTCGACCGTGGCAGTGTTTCGGACAGACTATGGCTGGGGTGGTGAATATCCTTAATGATACTTCCAGCCTTAGCCACACAACATCTCTCGTTTATTTCCTGTAGGGGGATAAGCTCCCCTCCCTTGATGCTCTGCGCTCTTCGCACCACTTGCTGCAGTGTTTTTCGTTCCGCAGCTGTTCATAGGCAGTGATCACATGACTGTAGAGATAATGTGATGTTGTCCAAATTTACCAATTTGGACAAAATCAGTAGGAGTTCTGCAAACATCTGCCTCTTGGTAGCGCTATAACAGACCAATCTGAAAGATTCGAGGCAGATATGAGGTTCTGCCCTAGCTGATCTCTGTGCCTTTGGCCTTGTGGAACCAAAAATAAAAATCACTATATGATATAAAGCAACAATAAAGGTTTTTTGTTTAACACTCATCTTTTAATTATATCATTGCAGACGATTTTTTTTTGTAAAAAAATAAAACAAAGTTGCATGTCCTTTAAGCTGTATTTTCTATTGCAGGGCAGAGCTGTAACACAGTGAGAAGGCCTCTCAGAATTGTTACTGTTTGTCTGGGGATGCTGCTGGTGGTGTCTACAGGTCTGTTGGTGCACTGTAAGTATTCCATATCACAAAACAAACATAATAAGCTTGCTTTGCCTGACATTTTCTAGATTTAGAGATTACAAAAGCCACCACAGTATTTCTTCTTTTAAGATATTTTTGGGGCGTTTCTGCCTTTATTTATAGATAGATATATAGTAGGTTGACAGGAAAGAGAGATGGGGTGACATGCAGCAAAGGTCGCCGAGATCGGGACTTGAACCTGCGACACGCTGTCAGGCTGGATTAGCAGCCTAGGTTCTCAGACGGTTAGAACCGTCAGGGCCAGCCACCACAGTTTTAACCCAAACCTTGATGTAACTTTTTCTATTTAGCATTTTTAGAAGCTTTTTATGTGTATTATTGGATGCATTTGCAAAGAGAAGTGGTGTCACTGGTGTGGAAAGGCTATTCACAACAAGAAAAGAACAATATCATTGCGTTATCAACAGTAGCAATAGCCCTATCAGTGTTTATATTCACAATGTGTGGTTCTTTGCAGATAAATTAGCCTATGAACTGTCACAGATCAAGTACGACAACATGACCTTGGAAAGAAACCATTTACAGATCAGCTATGACAACATGACCCTGGAAAGAAACCATCTACAGAACTGCTATGACAACTTGACCCTGGAAAGAAACCATCTACAGAACTGCTATGACAACTTGACCCTGGAAAGAAACCATTTACAGAACAGCTATGACAACTTGACCCTGGAAAGAAACCATTTACAAGTCAGCTATGACAACATGACCCTGGAAAGAAACATATGTAAAGAAGAATTATGTGAGTTTATTTAAACATTATTGATAAAAGGAGAACTTCACACATGTTCAAACTATCTTCATATAATTGGTCCTTACTAATGCAGAATATGAAATGGTACCTTTTGCTCTACTCACTCTGTGTCTCAGAAACCTGCCTACCAGTGCCATAACCTGAAGTTGAAACTAGTCATGCTACTTTAGAAACCTACAAGCCGGCCCTGACCGCACTCTCAGAAATGGCACCAGAATGGTGGTAATGCAGATGATGGACAAAATCCTTGAGTGAGATTGTAGTAGAAAACATCTTCCTCCCAAGGATACTTCACCATGACAGAAGTGATGAACTTCCCTTCACCTTTATTAGCTATCAGATTAGCTTTCTCTGTTACCACCAATAAAGGTCAGGGCCAAGAGTATGAACGAGTTAGCATCTATTTGCCTCAACCTGTGTTCACTCATAGACAACTTTACACAGCCTTCTCCAGGGGAAAGAGGGCCGGCAACGTCAACGTTTTCATTGAGGGTAATGACAAGGGAATAACTGACAACATTGTTTATACTGAACTTCTTTAATTATCTACTGTATACCTGATCATTCGAGCAATATATTTTCCTCTGTGCTTCTGTTTAATATGTTTCTCTGATAGTGTGCAAGGACCGACAGATACAGATCTCCATACAGTATATGGCCATCAGTTGGATCACTGCTGCAACATAGTTGCACGGGCGCGATATCTAGACGTGAGCGGGCCGAAAGGCCGCTAACTTAGTTCTCTATCATCAGTAACATGTAGGTGATACTTACAGTATATATGTCTATCAAATATGGTTTATTTAAAGGCAATCAAAGCTTAGAGCTTAGAAAACCACCGTTGGGTAATGCACAATGCCATTCACTCCCTTCCGTTTCATTAATTCATTGCGTAGGAAATAATGAATGGATTACATCTGTAATGTTCGATGTTACAGCTGAACCCCTTAGTGCGGCTACAGAGTTCACCTCGGAATTAAGTGATTGTCAATTGGGACTTAAGCACCCAGCCATTGTTGGAGTACCCGATCACAGCTGTTACCCAGCGGCTACGGGGTGGGCACCTGTAGTACCTTCGAGAGGGACACTGACCAGTGTCTTTAAGTATTTTCAAAATTTTACTTAAGTATTTTCAAAATCATACTTTAGTAGTAGCCTACTACGCCAACAACGCCAAGTATAATTGTAATCCATTTGTTGCAATAAATGGTTAAACCTATTTATGACGCAAGTGTTCCTCACTGAAACAGAATTCAGCTTTACCCCTCTCTTTTTTCACCCCATCAGTGTTGAAGTTGAATGGTGCCTTCAGAAAGACAGGTGAGCACGTGGTCAAAGTGACAGACGAGAGGAAGAGAGATTTTGAGCTGGTGAAAGAAGCAATGGAGCTCCATGCTGTGATGCTGTGGGGTGGGAACACCGATCGCATAGGTATGTGTGTCCAGAGTAGTGAACAGCATTTTTTTTGTGTGTTTTATTTTTTATTGAACCTGATAAACAAGGATTTTATAGTTTCCCTATAGGTTTAGATTGACTTTTGCTACTCTTACTCTGTTCTCACATCAGCATATCTGAACATGTCCACCTACCGGTACATCCACCCAGCGCCCAGTACCAATGCCCGCCCTGTGACCCTGGGTATCAAGGGCACAAACCTCTACCTTTCCTGTGCAATGGATGATGGCAAACTTACCCTGCATCTAGAGGTAATGTACAGCCCTGTCCCCATTTATGTTCCTGGGTGACCAGAGTAGGATACTGATTAATACTACATTCACTATAGCGCAAAATGACTTGATTCCGATATGAGAATGAAGCCACTGACCATTGACTTTGGTTTCTTCCTTACACAGGAGCTGGAGGACAAGGAACAGCTGAGGAGGATAAACCAGAACAGCCACATGATGAGGTTTCTCTTCTTCAGACAGGTCACAGGGCAAGATGGCAGCACCCTCATGTCTGCTCAATTCCCTGACTGGTACATCAGCACGGCCGAACAGGACAACATGCCAGTGGACATGTGCCAAGAGAGCTCTGGCCGCTACAAAACCTTCACCTTCGAGCGTCAGAGTTAGAAGAATTGTCTCTGAACATCTTCTAAAACATGGATGCCCAAACTGGAGTCAGTGGCTGAAAAAAGGCCCCTTGGAACAAGTGTAAAATATGTTCCATTTCATTCAGTTTGATTAATTTTAATATCATATTCAGTCCCGGCTCCCCCAGAGTTAGTGTCGAAGTGTCCTAGAGCAAGACTCTGAACGGACTTTGAGGTGCAGGTTGGTACCTTGCATGGTTTCCTCTGCCATCAGTGTATGCATGTGTGTGTGACTGAATTGGTGAATGTAATTCTCAATTCAAATGTTATAGCACATTTAACATGACAAGTCAACCAATGCACAATCTATGTAAACACTTTGGATAAAAAGTGCTATATAAATGAACCATTTACCATACACATACTGTAGGCCCATTCTACAAATGTCTTCTAAATTCTAACAGTTTTCTGAAAAACCTATGTTGCTATAGTGGTTCTCAACTTTGTCATGTCAAGGACCCCCAAAATGATATGTATTTGGCCGTGGACCCCCATCTAAAAATATTTTTGTTCCAGGGACCCCCAGAAGCAAAGATTTGTGCTAAAAATGTTCACTCTGAATTTGAGTCTTAATTGCCGCAAGCTAGATGCAGAATAGATACATGCCCCCACCCCCAACTGTTTACCGTGCATATGTTTTATTTCTACTAGTGTTGATGATGTCTTGTATGTTATTGTAAAATGTATGTCTTTAAATGTCTTGATGAATTGAATACACAGGACCACAATGGAAATAAGCCCTCAGGCCTTTTAGCACCATTGTATTATTACCATTGTTATACTGTTACTACAGTATTAATCAGGTAGAGCGGGATATAGGCGAAGAAACGAATGATGATCGAAAGCAGATCTTCTCCAGGTCCACTCACAACCATGTGCTAATGTGGTTTAATCAATTGTAACACACACACACACACACACACACACACACACACACACACACACACACACACACACACACACACACACACACACACACACACACACACACACACACACACACACACACACACACACGCGTGAATGCTGAGCAAGTGAAGTGAATGCTGTAACTTCCCCTAACCACTAAACAGGAAGTGAAGAAAGATCATTCAGTTTTTTAGTCTGAAACACCTCCGGGCTTTTCCTCCCGGATCACGCCGGTTCATACACCCACACTTGCTCATAAGGCCATCTGACGCTTGTCAGGGAATCAGAATAATGTCAAATCTGTGAATAAATTCCTTACCAATACATTTCTTCACCAATATGTTTGTAAAGTTGTCTAGAAACACATCTCAAAAAGATTGAAATATAAAAAATATGCAAAAGACAATCTGCTTTAAGTAGTGAGGGGTCAAACTAACGTTTCTTCATGATTCTGTATCCATGCAAGCATTTGTTTTGCACGGAAAACACTCCTTTGGCTAAATACGGCCATAGCCACTTTTCCAGGTCCATTTGTTTGTGGTGCTGTTTTTTGTGCAAAACAAATACTTGCTATGGATTCAGAATCATGAAAACCTCCACAGTTTGACCCCTCACATGCTGCAGATTATCTTTTCTTCTTGTTTTGTTTTTCTTCTTTTTCTTCCTGTATAGTAAAGTTAATGTTACTCCAACTTTCAGCAGCTGTCACAGATTCCTCTAGGGAAACTGAATTTCAATCTTTCTGAGATATGTGTTTCTAGACACCTTTACAAACACATTGATGAAGAAATGTATTGGTAAAGAATGTATTATAATTGTAATACCCCCTGACTATTAGCACTTTCAATAGCAAATGAGACCGGTCATCCTCTGTATCGCTACTTCAACCTAATGGCATCGGGTGAAGATACAGAACTCTGAAGTGGCATAGGCCTAATGTTCGTTTCAGCAGGAGGTTTGTCCCCTCTCAGCCATTACTGCACTAAACAAACTGCCTTGCCCCCGTCGATATATGGTTTTCTGTGTACAGTGGGGACCTCATGACTTGTCTTTGTGATATGTTGTTTTGTGTTATATGGTTATGTACTGTTGTTTTTTAACAGACTTGTGAAGCCAATATCCCTTCGGGAACAATAAAGATTATTATTATTGTCCTTTAACTAATCTAGGGTCGGACATTGCTGACATGTCAGGATTAAGAAATTGTAGAACAGGTCAAAGCACTGTAACATTGTCTCTCTCATGACCATGCTTGAATTTGTTCACACACCAACCGGAATGCTTGGAATTATTATTGTATTAAGGCCTGCAGGGATGGAGATACAGAATATCGTCCGTCCGTCCGTCCGTCCGTCCCAGCAGTACCAATTTCCATGGCTGGAGAAAAATGGTAAATAATAATAATGTTTATTATCCCCGAGGGGATATTTGTATTAAAAAGAAAAAATATGTTATAAATGTTAATGTTATAAAAACTACAACAACAACAAAAAATAACACATATAGCACAAAACAACATATCACCAATACATGAGGTCCCCACCGTCTACAGAAAACCTTCCTATCAACTGGGGAGTTTTGTTTAATGCCGCAATGGCTGAGGGGACAAAACTCCTATTCCCTCTTCAAGGTTCACCAGATGGCATGAGGTCGAAGTAGCGATACAGGGGATAATAATAAGGGTAATAATAATAATAATAATACACTTTTTTTAATAGCACCTTTCATACAGGGTCACAGGCAAGACATAATTCAGATAACTCAGACATACAGTATGCAACAGGTAAAGGACAGAAAGATAAGTACAATTAGTAAAAAATATATAATAAAATAAAGATTAAAGTTAATACAAGTAGATTAAACAATACAAAATAGAAAAATAAATCCTGGATATAGCATTCAGTAAATTGTAACCATAGACAGGAAACATGTTATTTAAAGTGATAACGGTGCTCTTTTAGTGGTGTAAAGTAGGCGGTGGGATGATTAGTTTCATTGAAAGTGCTAAGCATGTGATGGTCTTATGTTCATCTCAGAAAGTGTGGGTATGGGAAGTCCAATGATCTAAAATGGTGCTTTCGCTTTTGCGCCTTTATCTAAAGTACTCTACAATATGCATTACATTCAAAGTTAAACACACATTCATAGACAGATAGTGTATGCGTCCCTACTGGGTGTAATTGGCCTGAAGCTACTTCTCAGACCCAACTAATGTCTAATTTACAGTATGTTCTGTATGATGAAGTATAAATTGGGCTTAGGCCTGAATAAAGGAGTAATTTCCTTATCCTCATTATCAATCATGTTGAGGAATCTTCAACTATATGGCTGGGCTATAATCAAATCAAAGTATCTTTGAATTGTGTGCATTTGAACAATAATAATTTGTCCACATGACTGGTCATGTGGACAAATGAACAATGGGTATAGCTTCACTTTCCCACTTCCTGTTATCGTAGCAGTCAACCCCCGCAGGTGGTAGACAGCTACAGTATATAAACGCCACAGGTCATAACATACAGTACATACTAGAAGCACACCAGTGTCTACTTCATACTATCTAACAACGACTTCTGCTCAGGTAAATTTGATCTTCTCTGGTTACATTTTTAAACTTACTTTAAATGCTTGATTCTACACTAAGCTTGATTGACTGCAGTAAGAAAGGTCTTAAATTGTTTCTTTCTGTGTGCATACAGGTATGTCCAAATATATATATATATATATATATATATATATATATATATATATATATATATATATATATATTTAAGCATATGTTTATTACATTTTCAAACAAACAATATATAAACAACAAACAAAGCGACAGGACAGCAAAACAACAATACAATAACATAACAAAAACAACAAATACAGCTCAGACTCAACCCGTTGTAAATTAAAGTTTAGATGAATGGTAGGATTAATCCCCCAGCCTCCCGCAACCCTTTCAATATGGGGAGACACCCAGCCCCGGTCAGAATGGCAATCGCCAGGGTGCCATTCAACAACAGTCCGGAAGCAGTAGATAAAACAGACAAATAGATCGATCAGGGCCGCCAAGGAAACCCCTTGAGCACAGCAGCAGACAGCATAGGCCCAATGAATCTTAGATATGGGTCCCAGATTTTATAAAAGGCGTCTATCTTAGAGCGTAGCATACATGTGATGTATTTGCAGGGAATACAGTCCATTATAATATTGTGCCATGATTTTTTGGAAGGAGCAACATCCTTGATCCAAAACAGGAGGATATTCTTCCTGGCAGCAAAAGTTAACACGTTGAACAGCCTTTTATGATTGGCATTCACAATGTGACCATCTGGGAGACCGAGTAGAAGAAACATGGGATTTGAATCAATAGGGACACCGAAAATAGCGGATGGTTCTGCTACAACATCAGACCAATAATTCTGAAGCTTCACACATGACCAAAGACAGTGGACATTTGAGACAAAGTGGGGACACACTTGGATCCATTTTGTTTTTAAGGGCAGGAGTTATATGTATGCGGTGCAGTATACAGAATTGTATGGATGTCCAAATATTGTTGTTGTTGTTATTATTATTATTATATTTTTATTACGAAGGTTGAGCATGTTATTATTCCATTGGTTTTCAATATCGTGGGACCCCATAGGCCCTTGAGGACTCCATGAGTGTACAAAAGAAATGGAACCAAATGGACCAGTATAGTTCTGTTTGGTTCCATTTGTAACACTCTCAGATGTAAATTAACATTGATTTTACAGTGTAGATTAGGTCAAAGGTTAAAAACAAAATTATATCAAAACGGGGGTACTTGAAATTACTTAGGTTAACCATCAGCCTTATTCCATTGTGCACAGATCTCCCCACTCATGGCATTTGAATCTCAGTGCAACCTGATGGAGGTGAGTAGAGTATTCCCCTCCTCTCCTCTACACCTGTGAGCACAATTTCACCCAAATTGGTGTCATGTAAAAATGCTTAACCAAAGTTTGCCCAAATATATGTTCTCAGATCACCTCTGACAGCAAGATGTGGAGCGGCAAGATGCCCCAGGGCCTGGACTTGGAAATATTCCATCATCCTCTGACCATGAGTCCTGTTGTCAACCTTGTTGTCGCAATAGAGGGGCTAAAGTCAGAGTTCACCTGCAGCACTGAGTTTCGAGATGACATGACAGAGGACTCAGAGGAGAGCGCCAATGAAGGTAAGCAGGCATATTGGGCACATGGGGCACACACACATGCGAAGCCACAAGGATGTCATCTCTTTGTGTCAGCTTTTGTGAAGGCTGACCTTTAAGGATTTATCTTAAGTTTTGCTCACCTTAAAAACAGAGAAAAGCATCCAATGTTGCATGGTTAATGGTTAAATGGGTTTCAAGTTTTGCATGGCTCAAGTTAAACTGATTCATTGTCCTGTTTTGGAGGGGGGTGGGGTGCATGGTTAAACCTTATGACGCGAGTGTTCCTGACTGAAACAGAATTCTCGACTGGTTTGAGAGCTTCCCTGTCCTTTTTTAACCCACCAGAAGACATTGAGAATGGTGACTTCAGAAAGTCAAAGGGAAAAGAGTACAGGGTGACAGACCAGAGGAAGAGAGATTTTGAGCTGGTGAAAGAAACAATGGAGCTCCATGCTGTGTTGCTGAAGGGTGGTCAAGCCGATCGCATAGGTAAGCTTCATGTGTCCAGAACAGTGAACAGCATTTTTTGTAATTAACCGGAAGGTTTTGAACCTGATAAACAAGGATTGTATAGTTTCCCTAAAGGTTTAGATTGAACTTTGCTACACTTAACCTGTTCTCACATCAGCATATCTCATCATCACCAACTACATTCCCCCTCGGACCAATGACCACCCTGTGACCCTGGCTATCAATGGCACAAACCTCTACCTTTCCTGTGCAATAGATGATGGCAAACCTACCCTGCATCTAGAGGTAATACGCAGTCCAGTTCTCAATTATAGTCCTGGGTGACCAGAGTAAGCTATACTACATTCACTATAGCGCAAAATGACTTGTTCGATATAAGAATGAACGCACTGGTCATTGACTTTGGTTTCTTCCTTACACAGGAGCTGGAGGACAAGGAACAGCTGAGGAGGATAAACCAGAACAGTGACATGGTGCGGTTTCTCTTCTTCAGACAGGACACAGTTGGCAGCACCCTCATGTCTGCTCAATTCCCTGACTGGTACATCAGCACGGCCGACCAGGACAATATGCCAGTGGACATGTGCCAACAGAGCTCTGGCCGCTACCATTACCAAACCTTTACCATCGTGGATCAGAGTTGGGGGCGGCCCAGTCTCACAAGAAGAAAAAAAGGCCCATTGCAACAAGTGTAAAATATGTTATGTACCGAGTACAAACATTCTGTGTATTGATTTTGTTAAAGGTCACCACAGGGTGTCTTCATTGTGTTTATTGTTCTATGAGCGATCACAATGTCTAAGAGAAAATAACTAGTTTTAAGGTTTTAAAATATTGTGTTGTCGTGCATGTACTGAGTACAGCCTGTAACACTGGGTGTATTGACTTTGTCAAAGTTCACCACAAGGTGTCTCTATTGCGCTAATTGTTCTATGAGCATCCATTGTGTAGCCTACTGTACTACTGAGCAAGTGATATTTCACTGTACTAATTTAAATGATATTCATGACATGAATGTAGGCTCTATGTAGGCCTATTTGCTCACTAACTAGACCATGTTATTCTCATGGATTACAAGTGCAACAAATATGCAATAATTAACCAATCCTTCCTGTGCATAGTCCTGTAGTGGCTTACTACCATCCTATTGTAAATAACTTTTATTTGGCACTGTTTTTCTTTTTTTATACATAATATCTTTTGTTAAGTGTTTTTCTGATAAATATCTACTGCATAGTATTGTGTTCTATCCGTCTGTCAACTGTCATTCAATATGATTATTAAGAGAAGGATCTCATAAGATTTGCCTTTACCAAAGTTTCCTTTTAGTTGACCTTGTATCAACTGAACTGTACTGTCATAAAACGGTACATTTTCCTATGCAAAACGTCCAATAAATACTTCAATCAATCAATCAATCAATCAATCAATCAATCAATCAATTTCAATCAGTATTTGAGAATATTTGAATACAATAAATTAAAATATATATTTTATTTAATAAATAATTCGGAAAGAACCCCCTTTTTATTTATTTCCATATTTGGCAGATTTAGCTTTCCATATTCGACAGGTGCCGAGGTTTACCCCATCATCCCATAGACTGGATGGCGGCTAGGTGATTGGTTTAAACTAGCCATTCATATCACGCCCGTGCCTCCGGGCCATGGGATAGACTGGAGCCCTGCAGCAGATCACAAACAAACTCCAGTCTGAATGGCTTTTCGAATATTCAAACACACCAATGGCAGGAGAGGAACGCTTTAACCGGCCGTTTCAAAACCATTCACAGCGGAGGCTTGGCTTTGGCTTGTAATGCGCATGGTATGTTAGAGAGTGTAAACAAAACAGTACAGTGACCGTTAACATTCAACCAACATAACTAAACCACCGCGAGAGCTAACGACAGCTATTAACCGTTTTAGTTGCCTCTGATCAGCGAAAGAGAGGAAAACATTGGATTCTAGCGATCATGGACGAGGGGGAGACCGTGACGGAGCCGCAGGTTCCGGAACTTTGCAGAAAAGGTAGCCAGTCGGAGGCTAGCTGGCTAAGCTAAGCTGGTTAGCTTTATGTTAACATTAATGGTGTGGTTAACATCACTGGTGGTGATCATTATCACCACACTATTACGTGCATTGATATGGTATGCGTCCAATGAGATACGTCAAACTTAAGTTAGGTGTAACAACCATTTATTGATGATCATCTAACCCGTTCTGTTCTGAATCTGATATGTTTGAGTTGAGTATATGGCCACACTGGCCAACATCCATGTATGGGTGAAATTCTCCACCTGATTATGTGAACATTGGCATTCAATAACGTTATCGCGTGTTGACAATGCTGTACGACAAAGTATCGTTTTGTATTGATTAGTGTCTATCATCTTCTTGCATTATCGAATAGCCTATTTCAACATATTTAGAAACCTGCCATTAAAATGGGACCTGGATAGTGCATAGTTCAATCTTAACCTTAATTTGATCAGGTCAATTCAATTCAAAGGAGCTTTATTGGCATGAGAAAACATAATATACAGTTGGAAGGGATACACACATAGACTTTAAAAGGGTACACAGCATTGTGTAAACAGAGCTATGGCACATCCTATTGGTAAATATATACAGGGTATAAAGGTCAGGTCACATAAACACCATTTCAATCCCAGGTGTACTGTAAATCATATACTGTCTCTAACTCTGTGGTGTAAATGGGGTTACAGAAACTACAATAATCATGATGACTAGTTACAAAACTATCCCAACACTTGTTTAGCAACTGAGTTCACTCACTGAGTAGTTGGAATGTACTGCTTGTGAATAGGAAAACTTCATCCACATGGACCCTGGCTTCCCTTGTCTTGGGGTACATTGAATAGTAAATACCCGATCTACAAGCTCTTATTTAGGGGGTGTGGGTCTGCTTTTTTCAGAGAAGAGATTTGTTGTTTAGAGGGAAAAGGTGGTGGGCTAAGGATAGACCCCTGGGGATCCCGGGCAACGAAGTAGAGTTTTAAGTATATAATGTGTCTATGTTTTTGTCTGTTACAGATTTACGGAAGCAGAAGTTAATGGAATACTTGGCAGCGAAGGGGAGGCTGAAACCGCCCAACTCAAAGTAACTTAACTTTGTATTGATGATTGACATCTATTTGCCTCTCTGTGCATTCACACATCTAACATTCATTTAATTGACCTCCTCAGGCCATATCTCCGTGGTGGACAGCTGGAAGCTAAGAAGCCTGCCATGTCCACAGTAAAGCCTGACGTATGTGTAATGCTCTTGTTGTATTCACAAGATGTGCCGGTTAAACCGGCACATCTTGTCCATGTATCTCTGTCATGCCTGACACTGTGGTTCCCCTGACACATCACTGTGACATCACAGGCTCAGAGCAGGGATAACGCCTGATACTGTGGTTCCCCTGACACATCACTGGTGACATCACAGTCAGATACTCAGAGCAGGGATCTCCATATATGGGCATAAACAGGTGACATCACAAGGAATGGCTCTGACTAGAAAACTATGTAATAATAAAGAACACCATGATGAACCCGGTTTAGACGTACAACAATCATGGCCTTATTGAGAGTATTGTAATAACTGTTTAATTATTGTAGGGGTGTACATCTCTCACCTCACCGATTACATCAGTGCTTTTTACTCCTATAGAAGGGAGAAATAATTTGGTTCATATTTTCTCACATTGTAAGTCATTTCACAAGCTTTAGTCCCATTGAACTCTATCATGAAGAACAATGTATATCATGAAGAACAATGTTTCCATTGTAGTCTCCTCTGTAAGAACCTTCCATTCAGAATACATACTTGTGTTGTGAATGGATGTACTTGACACGTGTTATTTTCTTTTTATTCACAGTCAGCCAAGAGTAAAGAGAACCAGCCTCCAAATGCAGCCAGTATGAGAAACGATGCCCAAAAAGTCCAACCCCAGACCACTAAGGGAGCTTCACAGCCCTCGAAAACAAACATACTTGGATTGAGTGCAAATGCAGCTCAGACAAGAAAATACACTATTGCATCCTTAAAGTCCAACCTTAATGCAACCAATAAACCCAAAATGCAGCTTGATATGGGAATTAAACCAACTGTTCGCCCTAGTTCATCCAAGTCCCTTTCAAACATTCCCAAACCAACTGCATCACAGCCAAATTATCGAGCCAGTTATCGTGCTACACGTGCAGCCAAATCAGGCCTCCAGGTGACGTTCAGTTCCAGAATGAGCCTTGGCCCCCTTGCCAAAACCAGAACCGGCCTCATTCCTGCAATACTGCAGCCTAGAACCACCATCCCAACAGCAACCACCACCAAACTCGCAGCCAGCTCCACGGCTAACAGAGGACACTCCAATAATACTACAAGATTAGTCTCATCAGTTGCCCAGAAATCCACCGTGGCTCGAGGGAAACCAGTTTCCTTCACAGTTGGTCTCAAGCATACAAGGACCACGGCCACTGGGGCTTCGGTTGCTGGCATTAAAACTAAGACGCTGAACAAGACCATTTCAAAACCACCTGTCAAATCTCTTAAGCCGTCACTTCAAAATAGACCTCCTACGGCATTCAAAGCAACATCCACAAGGTCCACAGCAGCAGCCACCAAGCCACATCAGAATGAAACAGAGACAAAATCCATTAAATCAGTTCAGTTGTCAAAGAAGGCTTCAGTGCACAGATCAGGGGTTGGAGGGACTGGTAATGCCCAACCACAAAAGGTTGGCTCAGGAGGATTCTCTGGGGCAGGAGGCCAGCGGCAGAACACCGCGTCGAACAGGACCACACGTACTGCCGAGCTCAAAGAGAAAGACGAGGTGTATAGAGGGGCGGACAACAAGAGTGCTGTTGATTCAACAAAGGAATCGCGGCAGAAGGGACCTCCTACAGCATTCAAAGCGACATGCGTGTCCACCAGACCCACAACAACAGCACCTGCCAAGCCAGAGCAGAAGGCAAGAGTGCCAAAATATGCAAAATCAGTTCAACCATCAAAGAAGGCTTCAGAGCACAGATCTGGGGTTGAAGGGACAGGTAATAATCCCAGATCACAGAAGGTTGGCTCCGGCGGAACCTCCAAGGCAGGAGGCCAACGGCAGAACACGGTTTCAAAGAGGGTCACGCATACTGCCGAGCTGACAGAGAAAGACAGGGTGGATGGAGGGGCAAGTAATAACAAGAGAGAGGAGTGTACAAGTACACAGAGAGCTGGTGTACCATATGTACCACAGACAGTGCCTCGGCGTGCGAAGAGTCTCAGTTTGGTGCAATGGGCCACCGACACGAAGACCCCAAGAGCACAGGCCACAGTTATGCCTCAGACAGAGAAACATAACTTGACAGCAGCTCAAGAGGAGAGAATGTAAGTTTGTTTCCTCTCACAATCATACAGTGGTGTGCACAGAGTGGATGTCCATGGCAAATTACTGTTGTTGCCAAGCACAAATAATACTCAGAGCCAGAGTTCACATTTAACAGTCAGTATTGTTTGACTTTATGTGATATTATTTATTTTGTTTAAGTGTAAAATAGCTCTATATTCCCACATTTAATTTCCCAGAGCAATCATTCGTATAGAGTGTTTGTTCAATAACAGAGGTCTCCACATCGCTCCAGCAGAGGAAATATATTTTCAGGTCAGGATGCCAATTTCAATCAATCTGGGAAATTGGAACCGTAATAACACAAGTTGAAAAATAATCTTTGTGTGTTTCTCTCTCCTGATTGGTTGAAATGTGTAACCCACCTGAAAAAGTGTTTTCTCTTTACTAAAGAGCTGGAGAGACTGGTACTGAATGAACGCACTAAAGAAAGCCCCAGGTCCTCTGTCTCTGGAAGTTTTTCTAACCAAAAAGATCGCACCTGTGAGCGGTGTTCCCTTTGCATTGTATCAAACACGACACACGTGCACTGCATATCTCCCTGTATGGGCCGTTCTGTCCGTGATGTTGGTTATTATTAATAATTATTTAAAGGAATAAATTGGTCTTTTGGCAAATATCACAAACATATCACTCTTGGTCTGAGGCAAGAACATTATCACTTTCCCCTCTTTCTGGGTTACTCTATTATAGCTCTATCTTATAGCAATTACACATATTAATAGTGTCTTCAAATTAGTTGGCAGAAACCTGTAAATATCCTGTCTTTGACCTTTGAATTCAATGCTAATTATCAGCTTTTCCCTCTATTGTTTGGTCTAAAGGCGAAAGCTCAGAGAATGGCGGGAATCTAAGGGCATCTCTTACAAGCGTCCTCCGATGCAGGTGAGGCCTCCTCCCGTCAGGCACACTGTGGCGGTGCCACAGCCCTACTGGACCAACATGGACGATGACGATGACACCCGAGCCCTGATCTGTGCTGTGGACAGGTCCCTGGCTGACTGTGTCAAACTGCTCGAAGAGGTACTTAAACCTGTTCACAAATAACATGCAAGTGCCAGTAACTTAACACAGTGGTTCTCAACCTTTTCAGGCCGTGACCCCCAAAATAACCATATTTTAACTGGGACCCCGTCCCCCACCCTGACGAGCACTAAGAGTTGAGGCATTCTGTATACAGTATAACGGTTCTATTGTGAAAATAGCAGATCTACATGCTCACAGCGCCTCGCGTTGGGGGCATGTAGATCGGCTGTGAATGTAATGCACAATCTATGTAAATAAATGCACTATTTACCATTTATATGATTAATTCAGTAGATTCTGAAAATAGATTTTTTTTTCAGCGTTTTTACCTTATTTTCGAGGCTCCATCAACACACCACCGTCCAAATGTAATCAGATTACTTCCGGGAACGGACGATGATTCGTCTTTTCTTTCACCCGGTAAAGAAAAATGATAACCGTGGCCATCCATGCTTTTGTTATGGTCTGTTGAAAATGGCTTGTTTTAAACAAGAACATGATCTGGAGATTACAAGATAAATCAATTTTCTTTCACAGCAATCCATTGCTGTAAACAGGGGTTTGAAAACCCAACTTTAGTCTGTTAGGGCAGTTACTGCAGTTCAAAGTAGTTACTATTTTCACCAAATGTCCAGAATAAGGATGCTATTGTTCACATGGTTAATAATACAATAATAAATCAATGCCATGATGCAAAACTGCCTGTCTGTGAAATGTTATGAATATCCCTAAATTGTAATTTGTTTTGTTCCGTGAATTCTGAAGAAGTTTCTTCAGAGACATGCATGGTGTGTTTTATCTCTAGGTTTGTTTAGTGTTGTTGGTCTGCTCCTGCAGGGTTGCCTCCCAGAGCAGGTGGTGGAACACCTCTCTCGGTTGCCTGCGATGGCACAGAAGTTTGCCAAGTACTGGATCTGTCAGGCCCGCCTGATGGAGCGACAGGGCAACCTGGAGGTCCTGCCCATGTTTGAGGAGGCTGTGCGTGTAGTTCTGGAGGTAAGTGACAGTGTCCACAGTGCTCTGCCCATCAGTCATTCATCTCTGTTAACTAGCCGTAAACCCATGGAATAGAATTAATCAGAGTTTGCATTGAAGTCTCCTATAAGCAAAAAGCAGTGTTCAGTAAAGTATTTCATATCGGGCAACAACACATTGAAAACGTTTTTACACATCTTAAAGCACAATACTTTAGTTTGGGTTGTGTAGTTACCTTGCCATCCAAATAGAGGTGCATAGTAGTAGTGTCTACTATCTCAAACAGCACCTAGGTGTTTTATTAGTCAACACACACACAATGTGTTTTAATGTGTCTGGAGTCTGGACCCTTTAGGTATCCACCGTATCCACTATTTTATGTTTACATGTAAAGGCCAAAGCATAATGGTGTCACAGATGCACCACCAAACCCATAGTGTTCATTTGGTGATAATGGAATCGTAGCCATATCAATATGTTCTGGATTTGTCTTTCTTGTTGTAGCCTGTGGACGGGCTGCGTGATGTCGTGTTTGATATCTTGAAGAAAAAGGATGACATTCAAGGTGAGCATGCTGTACAGTTAGTATAGTAGTCCAGTCCACTAGTTGAATTGATGCCTTCCAAAGAATCCCCTCACCTTTCTCCTGTTTTAGTTTTAAGTCTGTACTCTGTAGTATTACATGTCCCCAGTCCATGGTGCATCATTCTATGTTTTAATTGCTCTCATCATGCTATATTGGCCGATCATCCCTATGATCACCATGACATATTTGATTAGCATTGTTATCCTGGTAATGGAAATGCAAACTGCTTCCTTTATCTTAATCATGTTCCTTGACGGCATATACTGTATATTTCCAGGAGTGGGCTATTGTCAGCAGAGCCAATTTATGATGGTTAATTGAAACATTTGATTTGTTTTTTTATTGATTTATTATTATTATTTTGCCCAGGTCGCGCATGCACACCTCAAGAACTGCAGGAGGAGTCACCCATACAGGGGCAGAATTGCTCTGAGGCTGCAGTAACCCCCACAGTTACCCCAAATCCTGTCAGAGCACGCATCTATTCTGAAAAAAGCAGCTCATCTATGGTCAAGTACAAAGTCACATCAACGCCGACTCCGAGGTATGTGAATGACCCTCCTTTCAAGGCCTTCCATGCGTATAGTAGCTTCACAAAGCCAGTCAAACTTTCACAACCTCAATTTTCAGTACCAGTAAGTTCAGTGAGTATAGAGGATTTAAGTGGTTAAGGATGATCCAGTAGTACAGTAATTTTGTTCTATGCTCATTGACAATATCCTTGGGCTGACTTTACGAGGCTGCCTGAACAATTAACTCTTGGGCTGCCATAGTTTTGCCATAACTGCTGCCATGTATCTCTCCTGTGCGGCGGCGTTCACGGCTGTTCAACGTCTTGTCTTTCACGCGGAGAAGAAAAAATATAACCGCAGCGATGCATGAGATATAGTCCATAGAAACATGGTGCCGTCTTGACCAAACAAGCGATGTGGGAAAACAAAGGGAAGAAAAAGCCATTTTACCGAACCCAGATAGAATGGTTGTGAATGAGGAAAGGGATGTCAGCAGCAGCAGCTTTCGAGATGCATCATGGGATGGGATATAAAGTTTTTTTTTTTTCGCTCACCAGTGGCGGCCGCCGCCACCGCACCTGTTTACCTGGTTACCATGGTAACCAGTTAACGCGTCCCTGGACATGATAACGGCGCCATGGCGCTGCATTGCGGTAATTCTTATCGCATTCCTTGACGTTTTTGGCATCCCAAGTGTTAAGAATCTCCTGCATGACTGTTTAATCACTGTTTAATCCCCCCATAATTTGAATTAGATAAACATTCAGTGAACATAGCAGATCTACAAGCTAACAATGCTACACGTAAACACGTAGATAGTCTATCTGTGTGTTTTGGAGAGAAATAAGCAGGGGCCAAATATAGAACCCTGGGGGACCTGGGTCAATGATGTGCATAAAGGGTTAAGTGGTTAAATCCCCCAGAGGTGAACCATGTGAAACTGAACAGCGACACTAATATTGCATAGCAGAGTAATTCAGTGAAGATTGATGGTGTCACCTTCTCAGTAATGTAGGCATTGTGGTTATGCTACTCTTATACAGTATGTGAAGTAGATTTCCTATTTACTTTCTCCAAAGTTGTCATTCAAAAATGTAAATGTATAATTAATCACATTTCCAGGGTCCGTCTTAAATAGGTTATAACACAAACCAAATAATTGTACATGCATTGTTATACACAATGACCGTTACCCAAATGTTTCAACGAAAGACGGAAATATTTGCATGTGAACTATTATAATTCATTTTGTCTTGCTCTGCCTGCAGTCGCAAACAGAGGGAGCCGGTGCGGGTCAATGGCCAGGAGGTGCGCTTCATCACTCCCGTGAGGCGCTCTGTAAGAATCGAGGGGGGCTCTCTTCGCTACCCGGCCTCCCTCCAAGACCACGATGTCTGTGTGGCCTCCTACAATGACCTCATGGTCCAGGAGGAGCAGGAGGAGGACAGGGATGGGGAGGCGGGAGGAGCTAGTAGCCCATCCATCCATGGCACTCCCATGTACGTCTACATGGAGAACCAAGCCCTGAAAGACAAGGTGCATGTACAGCTATTTACCAACGACGAGGATTAGATTAGAGCATTAGTTTCCAAAACAGTGGGTCGGGACCCATTTGTGGGTTGCGGACAAATTTGTATGGGTCTCTTAATTATTGGCTTCTTAAGTTTTGTTTTTATTATTTCAAAACATTTTCAAAAAACATTACCCCAAAAAAGCTAAATTTTTCATGAAGAAAACAAAGAAAATCTAAGAAATTCCATAAATTAGAACACAAATGTTATAGAAGTAGTGAACATAGCCGATCTACAGGCTCACTCAAAAGAGCTTGTAGATCTGCCGTTTTCAATAGTTTGGGTCCCAGGCAAATGTCTAATTTCTCCTTTGGGTCATGAGCTAAAAGGTTTGGGAACCACTTGATTAGAGGGTTTGGTGGTATACTTAATTTTGCACCATGTCACACACCAAAAAAAATCCATTTAGCTATTTTGGTTTTGCACCAATGTGCAGAACCAGTTATAAGTCAGTCTTAACGAGAACTACAGAGTCAGGCCTCACTCCCCTCAACCACTTGGAAGTTTATTTTTCTTTTCCCTGCCCTGATAGTGCATACACCTGATTATCTGGGATTCTATGTTTGTATGCGTTTAAAGTGGAGTGGTTGGTTTCAGACATGCACTCTCATGCTTTTTTTTTCTTCCTTTTTTACTGGCTTGTGTTTATTGTGTTTGTAATATACTCCTGTTCTAACCAAGGGAAAAAAGGTATCTTTGTTTGTAATATACTCCTGTTCTAACAAAGGGAAAAAAAGTATCTTTATCGTGTTGGCTGTCTACCTATAGAAAGATTTTTTTTTTTCTTTTTTTTTTTTTTGAGAAATTGTATATTTTCTTGAATTGTTTTATGGTAAAAAAAGCCTCTGTGTTAAGGCTGCCTTAACACAGAGGCTGCCTGGCAGTTGAATACATTGTGGTAATGTACAGTATGATATGAGTGCACTGAACTTTAGCATTGTTTTCTTTTACAAAGTAATTTTGTACATAGTTTTGTATAATATGTGTCTTTAAAAAAAGAGAGCCTGAACTCCTTCATTTGCAGCAATATTAAAAAAGTAAAAAGGAAGAAATACTTTATGATTTGAAGATAATAATGGCTGAATAGAATGTATCCCATTGATTTTTAATGGGCTTTAATGTCATCAGGTGGGATTATTCACAACTACTAGCCATGTCATACAACATAGCTGATCTGATGACATATACTGTACATTTGTTAAGTCCATACCTGTCTAAACATGTAATTGTCTACTCAGTTTTGGCCATATATTGCACATAAACAAAAACCTTTTTTCTTTTGGTCAATAAATTACATTTTTAGAGGTCACAGTTGTCATTCATTTGTTTAGATTTTGTTCAGAGTCATTAAAACGCTGGAATCCCTACTGATTCGCTACGTTCGTCTTTTTCTCACACTCGCTACTCAGTGTTTGGCCAGGGTCCTATTTGACTTGGTATTTCTATTACGTAGGCAAGTCAGGAACTGACTTGAGTTTTACATTTCTAATTAATTAATCTCCAGGGACTTCTTTCTTTCCATATTGAGTACAGTCCCCCAGGGATCTGTTCTTGAGCCCTCTACTTTTTGGAGCTGTGTGAAGCACAGGCTCCCTATACGTGGCTGTGTGGGTCTGTGTGTCTGTGTGTGTGTATGTAGCCTGAACTTCCTAAACTTCGGCACGCCACTAGTCCCACAGTTTTGCCACCACACACTCGCGCCATATGTCAAATCGACCGGCTTACTCGGGAATCGTGGGCTATTTTCTAAGAGAAAGGTTCTATAGTTTAATTGATATTAATTTATTAGTGAATTAATTTTCCCCATTGACTTATAATGGGAATCGCAAAAACTCACATTCAATTATTTGTCTCTCGCAAACCATAGGGGCTAGAGTTTCAAGACTTGGAGAGGAGGTTCATAATGATTTCAAGGATTAAATGAAAAATAATTGTGTCATTTGGCCGCATGGTGGCGCCATAACACCCCACTTTACGTTTTGGCCTGTAACTCTTGAACCGTAGGTCGGAAAATTAAAAATATTTTTTCCCTGGATTCCTTGGGCCATGACGCATCTCCCCATACAGGCCACGCCCATTTGCGCCATGATAGATTGTCCGCCATCTTGAATTTTCTCCAAAACACACTTTTTGCTCCTTTTCCTACATATTTTCTTCAAATGTCACAAAAATCGGTACACATGATCCACACACACACACACACACACACACACAGCTCCACTTCACACGGGTGTGATTTTTCCCTATACACCAAATGTCTTGTCAAATGCCGAAAATGGCAGACCTACAATATGTTCGCCTAATTTATGACGTGGGTTCCTGTGGTTGCGTGAAAAAACTATTATATTGTAACACATATAATAGTATAATTACACAAATGCAATAACAGTTTGTGTTTAATTGCATTACTCAAGTATCCAACTAAAATTAAAGGAAAAGATCTGGGAAATGGTCAGCAATAATTTGCCAAGTGCCGGTATACACTGAAACATAGTTGATAAGCTAAATATGCCCGACCACTGGTATGGTCATTAACGAGGGCTAGGTGATATGGACAAAATGTAATTTCACAATAGTTTTGACCAAATAACGTTGTTTTTGTGATGATGTATTTGTGACAATTATCTACTTATGTATATTCTACGAGCTGGTAGGTTTGACATTTTTGCTAGTTATTTTAAATCATTAAATAGGACTTGGGTGATTAAACCAGGAAAAGACGACACATAACCTCTGCTTTACACACTGCTCATACTATACTGGAGGCTAATATACTGTCACCCACGTTTTATACTGACAGGCTACACATGCATGAGGGTTTAGCATGGCAGTGACTTGACCTGTCTGTTACAAGACATTCTGGCTAGCCATCGTCACGAAAAGGGACCGCCCACTTGTCCCTTTAGCGACTCTGAGGCTGTCTCGAGAGATTAGCTACAAGATAGTTTTAGAATGGGTTTTACTCAGGCACCCCCCCCCCCCCCCCCCCGTAAATGTTTTCATCCATGGCAGTCCTGAATTACATGTAAATATTTACCCCTAAAATACAACATGCCATGAGGAAAACCTGACTGAATCTGTTTCCATTATGACAGATTGAAAATTAGGCCTAACCTATAGTTAGGCCTAAATCAGAAATTAGCCTACAAAAACAAATATTTTGCTACATACTGTACATGTACTGTAAGCCCCTCCCATACACTAAAATGTGTACCCGGCCAGAATGGGTTAAATAACTTTAGGCCTATATTTGATGTTGAAGAGCAGTGTCACTTTTTTGTCAAGCTTGGGAGAGAAGACAAAACACTATAATTCTGACTTGTAAATGAATACAGTATATTGTAAAACATACTGTACTTAAAATGGTGTTATAACCCATGAGGGTTGGGCATTTTGTGTGCAGGACATGAAAATAAACTAATCAATCAATCATTATTCTATTGTAGAGGCCCAGAGGAGGCCTTCATCATTCACAATAATGCCACAGGAGACCTGTGAGATCAGGGAAACTGGATGCAGGAAAGCTGTTAACTTCTGCCTGTTGCCTCAGTGTGGCATGAGGTGGTATTGCAGACATATCTGGCAAAGATGTTGAGGTCATTCTCACACCTGTGTGTGTGTGTGTGTGTGTGTGTGTGTGTGTGTGTGTGTGTGTGTGTGTGTGTGTGTGTAATCTCTCAAGAACAGATTCTCTGATGCTACGCAACGATGGCTAGCCAGATTGGTGTGTGTGTGTGGTGCACGCACACGTATGCTGATGAAGGCTGTGTGTGTATTGTACACCTACTAAATATAGCTAATATCCTTGTGCAAAAATCCTGTATCCGTGTGTGTGTGTGTGTGTGTGTGTGTGTGTGTGTGTGTGTGTGTGTGTGTGTGTGTGTGTTGACATAGACTGTATAAAAAGTGTGGGATGTGCATTCGAAAAACCCAGGGGCAACCTGAACCAAGTGTCATGCGGTGCAGTGCAGCCCTCAGCAACTGGGTGAAATCAAGCCGGTGGAGTCTTCCATTCATGCATGGGATTAGGATGATGATGTGTCATGCGCATAGAAAATGTACAGTTTATGTGTGAGCCCAGCGCAAGCATCTCAGCCCAGCACATTCCCCACACATGGCAACACTGGCTAAAAATAGCTTAGAAGCCCCCTCATTCACTACTATAGGATATTTGCTCGGCAGGCACAGGAGGATCACCCCCTTCCATCAACGACCGCTACAATCACTCACTACCAAACCTCTTTTCTTCGTCATTTTACGCCTCCCATTTATTTTCACCCACTCATTCTCCCCCCTCCCCATCCCTCCATTTGTCTCTAGTACCTCACTCTCTTTCTTTCTCTCTCTCTCTCTCTCCCCCTGTCTTTCTGTTTGGTGCCTCTGGGCTAGGATTGGCGAGCCTGTTGCCAGGGGGCAGTGGTGATGGATTTCATCAGGCAGAGTATTAACGCAAATTAAAGAGGAAACCCAGCAGGGGGGGGCTTTCACCAAGCCAGGGTGCCACCTCTCTCACACTACTCCCCTCTCTCATATACCGTTCTTGCACAATGGTGCAGGAATATAGGGATAATTTAGCAAGCAGGGATACATTAGCAACAAATAATTGTCTTTATACACACACACAATAGCAAAATATCAGCTTTACAAGCTCACAACCCGTCATGATGTGACACCGGTGGGGTGGTGTTATTTTTTGAAATAGTGCTTAAGAGGTTAGCAAGTCAGAATACAGTGCATATTTTATGTCAACCGGTGGAATATTAAAGTACACTTTAATACTCACCACAAACTGTTCTCTCACTCTCACTGCTCAATCTCATCACAGGTGGTATACCAGCACCAACACAATATCTGCAGGGTAGCATGGTGGCTCATTGGATAGCACTGTTGCCTTATAGCAAGAAGTTCCATAGTTTGAACCTGACTGAGGCTTTCTGCATGGAGTTAGTCATCAACTGCAACAAATAGTTGACCACTTATAACCATATGTCATTACAGGCGGAGGTCCTACTCTCCTATTATTCTACTGTAATCTTAATACAAAATAAGATTATGAAATGAGGAAACCTTTGTCTGTTCTCATAGTCTAAGGTCTGCACAAGTATGGACTTTTTTATAAACATGAACACAAATAGCAAAAATTACCAATCTACAAGCTCGATGCGTTTTGAACTTGCAGATCGGCTATTTTAACCATTTATGAAAGTATGGCTTAAGTGGTTAGTGGTGAGTTAAGAGTAAGACAATAAAGCATAACTTAACACTGCTGACAAGTTATATTATTTGTGTGTGTTTTTTTTTTTGCCTTTGTGTCACATACGTACAGTATATGAGAATGAATTAGGCTGTAACGGTGACATAACAAACACACCTCCCTTCCTCACACACTGAGCAGTACACTACAGTAACTCCCTCTTTCCCTCATATCAGTCCCCTGCAGTCCATGCCTGCTGCCTGCCTGCCACTGATGGACAGGCGGCTCAGAGAGACATGTATCTCTGGAGCAGGCCAGCAGGGCACCCAGGCCATGTGAAATAATCCCTTCTTTCACTGGCACAGCGCCCAGTGTGGTATTACATGCCCTTGAGCTGTCCCCTCTCTCTCTCTCTCTCTCTCTCTCACACACACACACACACACACACACACACACACACACACACACACACACACACACACACACACACACACACACTATTCATCACTCAGTGCTCGGAGAGGTCACAGAGGCTGTGTGTAACGTGGAGGGGAGGGGTAACCAGGGGTGTAAGTGAATGAAAGTGTGTGTGTGTATGTGCGCGTGCATGAAGGGAATGGAGAGACAGTGACTCTACTGCGTGTGTGCATTACAGTACATGGCTACGTAGAGGAAGTGGAATAAGCTGTAGTGGATTTAGCATCCTTGTCGTGGCTGCAATCGCGGATCACATGATGATGCACCGATGACACATTGTAGAAACACAACAATGCGCACACACACCAAAGCCTTTTAAATAGACAGGACATGTTAACTTCTTAACACCGCAGCTTACCAAACCGTCATTACCACGGCTCCATCCTATAGCCATGGCCTCGCTGCTTCACAGTCGTGCTGCAGATTTATTGTGGGGATGAAGCGCGGTGATGAGTTTTCAAGGTCACTGGGCATAGGCTATGCAGGCTTCCTGTTGGTGGTACATTTAAGCTTGCACAAGGCTTTCATTGACTGCATAGCAGCAGTTGGTTTCTGGCACAGAAAAGATAAATAGTGCTCATCTTTGAAAATAAGATCACTTGTCGTCATGCCATACAGTGAACGGCCTGCTGCGCTCCCTGAAGTCGCAGTACAGATTTTCGGACAATGCCTAGAATGCTTAAATTGGGCAGAAAATAGCAGATCTAGAAGTTCATAACGTGCTTGTAGAATGTAGATCTGATATTTTCGGCCTGTGATAATGTCGTATGACAACAACATACGACCCTCCATCCAAATAGGCCATAATGCATCATGCAATGTTATGATGTCTCCACACACGTTCTTAAATTAAATCACCACTCAGGGTCAACACCTTTTCCAGCACCGTTCCAACCGGCACTGTGATACTTCAATATGTTTTAGGCAATGAACTTCCTGAATTGAAACACACAAGCAGTGTCGAAGTAGCAGTGTCCATTTAACTCTGAATGTATACAAAAATGGGCCTGAGAAGAGATCTTTTGTTTCATGTGTACATTTTGCTGAAATTAGTTGTGCTATTAACTATAGTTGAAGGTAGGGTAAGTCATTTTCATGGAGAACAGGAGTCTCCATGTCTCTCCAGCTCTTTATTAAACAGAAAATGCATTTTCAGGTTGGAACTCAGTCAGGATACAGATTAAACAAGTGACATTGGAAGTGATGACACAAAATTGGAACTGGAACACAATAAAAAATAAATAAGCTGTTTGGCTGGTATTGTACCAACTACCTGAAAATGTATTTTCTGTTTATTAAAGAGCTGGAGAGACAAAGAGATCCCTGTTACTGAACAAAGTAAACACTGGTTACTATCAGAATATAGTTCTTTAACCTTTTAACAAACTTTTTAACCAAACCACGTTTTAACCAAAACATGTCTCTTACCCTACCTTTAAGTTCCCTGCCTGTAGCTTGAAAACACATTTGGAAACACACTTATTTTTCAGCCACATCCTAATATGAATCATTTCCATTCCATCTGTCTGGCTTGACATAGAGGACAGCTGAGTAACATCCTCCACTCCCCAAGTAAAAATGCACTGTTAAACACTCATATTGGCCTTTGACATGCCCTCTACAGTACGTGACCTCTACCACATGTGCCTATTTTTAGGTTGTGCGAGCTCTGAGGCACATGCAGAACAGGAAGTGCTTTCTGGAATATTATAGGTAAATGTGTGGTAGAGTTTCAGGAAATAGGCCAACTGGTATCCCACTACCTACTATTGTCTATTAATGCCTACATCTAAAAGTAAAAAGTACTGCATGTACAGTACATAGGCTTGGTATAAACTAAATTATGAAGCTCAATGAAATACATACACTATCTAAACACCTGTGTATCCTCTCAACTATACAACATCATGTTCCAAATATCCTAGGAACTTCATATTAAATTCAAGTTATGGTTATATAGTCCATAGATGATACTTAAAATATATATAGAATCAAAACTCAAGTCAAGTTCCTGGTTAAATTAGACTTTGATTCGCTTCTTTTTATATCGTAAATGAACTTCAAATGAAAGCACATGCAGCATAACACTACCAAAGAAGACAGAAGGGGGAACATGTTTAACCAAGATAGGGAAGAGGACCTTCCGTCACTCTCAAGGAGCACCTGTTGCTGACATTGCTGCCCAAGTAAGTACCAACCTTTACTACACACTCATTGACTATGACTAATATTACAAAAACATTCACACCTACACTAATCCTGAAACTCATTTAGTGAAAAGTGGTCCTCCGGTGGGAGAAGAAGAAACATCACACCTCTCCTGAGCAAAAACTTTTTTTTTTTTATTTCTCGTTGAAAGGAACTTGGTAGAATATTACAGCAGAACACACGACTGAAACAGCTGCCATTTCACGTAACACAGTACAGGAAGAAGGATGTACTTCAATCTCATGTGTATATTATATATAGTATATATATAGAAAAGAAAAACTATTGCTCCCAGATGTTTTTGTATGGCAAATTATCTGCTGTTTTGAGGGGGTGGATTTGGGTAACGTAAATTTCAACGAGAGGTTCACACACAAAAGGAAGTGGGACAATGAAAGTGACATTCCCCAAAGCTTGGGGAAGCTGTGGCTTTTTTTATGTTGAGAAGTAAACTTGAACCTTTTTTCCCTCCATTGCAGTCGCACGTTTCAAGAAAACTTGAAACTGTGCGCAAAATGGATAAATACCATCATACAGCAATCAGAATATGCAAAAGAAAAGAACACAAGGCAGCTCCACATAGGAGCAGGCATGCAAAACATGATCATATTCAAAAAGGAGCAGTAAAGACATGTCTTCATGATCGTTTGTGTTTACGTTTGCGTCGTATGGCAACTGATGGGTAGCCAATTTGCGAGAAAATATGGTAAAACGGGTGTACTGAGATGAGGGGACAACTTGATGTTCCTTAAAGTGACCTGGAGTGCTGAGTGTTAGCGGATATACTATCTGAATGAGGTTGTATCTAGAAATTGCTAATAATATACTGTGTTAATTTCTTTTTTGTACTCTTAATTTCCTCTAAGGAAGAAAACAAATGTTAGGAAAAAAAAAGCAGGTATGAAATATCACCCTGGATAGTTGAATCCAAGCTTAGTGTTTTAAATAAGCCACTTTAGGCAGCATTATCTAATAAAGTTCTCATTTCTTAGACATATTTCAATATATCTCTTTTGAAAAATAATTCTATCTATACTTGATCTTTTAGTAAGTAAATCTCTTCCAGTATGTTTTTTTATATATATATTTTTTTCTTTTTATATAGGTACAGCACCCAATTGTGGGTTTTGTTTTCCAAAAGCACCTAATGTTTTTTTTTTACTTTTTTTTTTTTTTTTTTTTTTTACAATCAGACTGAATATTGGTTCAGTCGTTAATGGTCTGAGTTCAAGATTAAAGGATCCAAATGGTGCACTGTAAATTCGTCATCAAGGTAGATTCCATTGAGACTGTAGCTCAAGCCCGGCAATAATAAGCTTTGATAATCAACTCCGAAATAAAAACCATCGCTAAAGGTCCAAGCTCACTGCGACCCTCAGAAGGAGGGTCAAACTTGGGCCTGCAATGTCAGACATCACCAGTTGCCAAGGACCTGACTGCAGTGGCTGGCTGACGAAGTGTACTCAACACATCATGAAAGTGGCGTACAGGTACAGGTATTGCTGATATACCCATACAAATGGGCCGTGTTCGGGCCCTGGCACACAATGCCATAGTATTGACTGTTCACTGCATTTCAGCTATATTGGAGCAGGGTTGGCACCTGAGGGACGGTGGGAGACGCCAGTCCTGCTTTGATAGAACCAGGCGGCGTTCTACTGAGTCCAAATGAGCTGTGTGCTTTTAACAGATCACCTTAGGCGACCTTGCTGAGTGGATGTCCTGCAGTGCCAAGGATGCCCCCTATAGCTGAGAAAAGTGCTCTGGTGTTCTCAGACAACATTTACAGTGGCTCTACCTGGGATAGCCACACAAGCCACTAGGACAAAACACAGCCATGGTCAAGTGATGCAGGTGCTTTCTTCACACCTCTGGGTCTGAATGTGTCACTCCTGTCACTCTTCCTTAATATACAGGCTACAGGTCAGATCCAGGTGAGCTCTTACCATTGGATATCAATCACAGAGTGGGACTGGCAACCTACTGCGTTGTGTATTATGTCTTTGAGCACTGTCAAACTTAATTTGCTGGGCTACATGTGTGAGGTTATCAAATGGACAATCAATATATATATCTTTTTTTTTTCCATCAAAGGGGACTCATACAGGAGCTGACTACTGCAGTCCGCACTCATTTAGCTATGACATCCATCTAAAACTTTAGAACACGATTCTCTTATATAGACAGTAATTTCTCAGTCAAATATACTTTGTATTTACTCCATGTTTTGTATCATTTTAAGTTCGATTCGTCATGCACATAATAGTCGTTCCTCTATCTCGTTTCGCTCTCCTGGCTTTGCATCATGTTGTCACCTTGAATACAAACAGCCGTCGATCAATCGTCGTCCACGTCGTCGCCCTCTGACTCCTCTCCAGCTCTCCTCTCGTACATCTTATCCCTGTGCCTCTCTTGGATCTCTTTCATCTCTTCGGCGTAGCGGCTGAACGCGCCCCCGAACTTGCCCCACGCTTTGAACGGGATGGTGATAGAGTTCCTGTAACTGGGCTTAACTTCGCTCACCCTCAAGAAAACTCCGTACTTGTTGGATCCCACGTCGAAGAAGAAGCGCTTGGAGTCCACCATGATGGAGGTGCCCTCCGGAAGCTCGCTGTAGCCCCCGGCCCCACCGCCGCCACCGGCGGCCAGCTCCTCGTCGTCTCCGCCGTAGTCGTCTATCAACTTGGCCAATGCGTCGCGGAACTCTATCAAACCTTGAGCGGGGAGGGCGATGGTCTGTCCGGCCTGCATGCCGCCTCCCCCGGGGATGCCGCCTCCCCCGACGCCGAAACCGGGCCCACGGTTGACGGTCTGTCGGATCCGGAGGAACCTCCCCCGCTGGTTCTCCTTTAGGTCGAGGTAGTACTTGCGGTTCTCGCGAACCAGGAACTCGCTCTTCAAGGCCCGCCTAGGCCCGGTGTCATCGCCGCCGGATGACTGAGCGATCTGCTCCGGGCTGCTAGGCCCCAGCTGGGCGTAGTGCTCTATGAAATCCCCCAGGTAGTCGCGGAACTCCGCCGCCACCGACATGGACAGGGTCAGGCGACTCTTGGAGCCCCCGGCGCCGACCTCGGCGATTTTGATGAACCGGCCTTTGGCGTTCTGCTTCACGTCCAGGTAGAAGCGCTTGTTCTGAATGTCCAGCCGCTTGGAGGCCAGCTCCTGGGTCTCCGGTTCCCGCTGGTAGTGCTGGTACCCGCCGCCTCCTCCTCCGCCACCACCACCGCCCCCTCCGACACCACCGCCGCCGCCGCTGCTGCCACCGCGCTCACTGCCACTGTCCCCATCCGCCATCTTCGCCACCAGCAGCCAGGTTCTCTAGTCTCTCTCTCTGCGTATCTCCGACCCTCCTCCCCCGCCCTCGTTCCCCGCTGCTCGTCGAGGCTCTCGCACACGGAGGAAACCGGACGCCGACCGCTGCGCCGCGGCGATAGGCCGCCCGGAACGTCCGTCGCGCCGTCAGCCCGAAAGCGAGCGTTTTCATTGGCGGATTCCCCCTGTCCGTCCAAGGAACACCGCCCTCGTCTATGACGTTCAAGTACACTGGTTCCCAAACGTTGGTTCTGGACCCATTTGTGGGTCACGGACCTTTATGGGTCACGACTTGAGTACAAATCCCCCTTTCTCTTTCTATAAAAATAAATAAATATATATTTCAAAAGATGGAAAACCTTTTGAAATATTTTTAAAGATATAGGCCTATTTTTTCAAACAAACAAGCAAACACATGATTGATTGATTGATTGATTGATTGATTGATTGATTGATTGAAAACGTTATAATATGTTTACATAGGAAAAGGTACAAGTTTCATCACAGTAGCCTACTCAGTTCACTGGCACAAGGTCAACTAAAAGCCAACCAAAAACTCATATGACATACAGTTAGAAGTTAGAACACAGTAGGCCTACTATGCAGAAGATATCATAAAAAAGCAGAAATTCCATGAATAAAATAACAATTAAGAAAATAGCCGATCTACAAGCTCACAACACGGCGTGGGAACGAGTGTTCAAGTACAGTTAGGTTTGACTTTGTTGCGCGCGCCGAAAATGGCAAATCTGCAAGCTCTCTACGCTCTCTCGATGTGACGTGTTGTGCGCTTGCAAATCTGCTATATTCGGCGCATGCCACTGGCGCGCAACTAAGTGGTAGTACACCAATTATTGTTCCCCCCTTTTACATACTAGGCACTATATTAAAATGTCCTAGTTTTATTATAAACCTGTATTCTTCGTGTCGGTACAAATTCATCATACATTAGACCTACTTGTCACTTATATAATATAATCACTAGTAAGGATAATTCAATCCAAACTATGTTATTAGTGCATTTTGTAAAGCTTTTAGGGCAAATGTCCCTCACAAATATAGAAGGGGGGAAAAATACTTCTTAACGGTAATGGAGTGTGAAAGTACAAAAGTATTGGTATCAAAATGTAGATCTACTTAAAGTAGCCTACCAAAAAAGAACTCATTATGCAGAATGAGTCCCATTTCAAGTTTTAAAATGTGTACAAATATGTGTACATTGCATCGCGACGCATTGTGACCTTGTAGATCTTCTATTTTGTATATGGGTCAGTGACGTGACGCCCCAAAAAATGTGTTTTTAAAAAAACTTTAAATTGCAGGCATAAAAGTTATTTACTTTTGTTCTACTCACTCTCAACCTTATGGAAATACATTTTGTTTTTAGATATTTTATTGGAATCAGACTGGATATTCAGCAGTTTGTTGTACTTGTGCCTAAAATCGTCATATGGTGTGACATGAAAATAATTGTTCATAAAATGAAAATGGAGTACATCATTTTGATAAAGTTACTCACTTTATCAAAGTCCTTTATCATATCTAACCAGTGATCCACTATAGTTTTTTGAAAATTAATTATATCTGTATATTTTTTTCATAATTGACACTCTGTGTGAGGCCCATGTTCATGATCTTACAACATATTTTAAATGTATTCTGTCAAAACTTTCTCTAAAATTACACAAATATTTGTGACTCTTCCTGATAATATTCTCTATGTAATCCATAAACATTTTTTTGGTTTAATCATTAATAAAGGTATGATTTTTCACTATTTGGAATGTCACACCAAATGATTTAGTGTCACACCGTATGATCATATCTTCATGTGTCAAAGCAAACTGTGTTTTAACCTACCTATTAGTGAGTACTGAACTTTACTGATTGATTAAACAATTACCCAGGATAACATGGCCTTAATATTTCTGAACAGGATATTATTGTAGGGCTTTAACATGGGATAAGAAAGAATTGTAGTAGTAGATGGATGATGAGGATGTGCACAGGAATGCTACGCACACCTAAGTCTTCTGCCGGCCCACGGCAGAAGGATCCTAAAGAGACAATAAGGCGCATAGCCACACTTGAAGCCAAGGCAACATTTTATTAACACCAATTAGTGGAAACAGAACTCAGCATTCAGGTAAATTGCTTTTTTCCGAAGTCTCCTGAACTTGAACACAGCATTTTGTGTTGAACAAATGTAATTAGGAATCATGACATTACACCACATCTCCACTAGCTAAAGAGTGCTGGGTTGCGCAACTCCGAAAATAGCTGATCTACAAGCTCTCACAGCACAACGTGTTGAGCTAGATCAGCTATTTTCGCTAGTTTTGTCTCGGGTCCTACCTTAACACTGTCCACTGTCCAGTCCAGTGAGTGAAAGTACAAAAGTATTATATCAGATTAGATTATACATTTAGACTGTATTGTACATCAGCCAGTCGTATTTGGTGAGGGTAGCAAACCGGCTGCCTTGTTGCGGTTCTGCTATGCCACAGACAACCTCCTGCTCTTCGTAGAAAATGCAGTCTCGCCCCTTTGGCTCCTCTCTCCTTGCTGGGTCATTGTTTAGTTTCTCCCTGTACTTTCTCGTTCTCTCAGCACTTGTCATTTTCCAGCTGACAAAAGAAAATGGAATGTATAGTTTAAGACAAAGAGAAAATATTGTTTAGATTGAAACAATATGTTAAGGTTTCTGTGAAGGGGTTTCTGCTCTGTCTGATGAATTTGAAGTATCACTGAATGAAGCTAAATTACATTTTATGTAAAAATGTTTAAAACAAATGTTTAAATGTACAAAAGAAACATGGAACTTTGTTATTTATTGTTATATCTGTAGTTAAATACAGTATAAATCATATGGTGTGACAATCAAGTCATATGGCGTGACAAGCAGACATGTCACACCATTATGATTAAGTGTCACACCATATTACGTTTTCTGCATTTAGGTTTACCTTGAGGCTACTATGTACACATTAGCATGCTAACAGCATGCTAGCTATAACAAAGCAACCTAGATCTACATGGAAATATGACCAAAACTTCAAATAACTTAAGCTTTTTTTAATGAAAAGGTGTCACACCAACAGACATCCAAAGTGGTGAGTTTGTCAAAGTTTCAACAAGATGGCATTTCATGAAAATGTTAAAATCATAACTCACCTCAGACACCTGTCTTGCAGTTGTGCTGGGAGTGCTGAATAGCCTTACAGAAGAAGGACCTCTCTAGCCAATAGGTGTCCAAATAATTGCCTGTTTAATTTGTCCAAACTAGTGTCAAACCAAATGATTTTGGTTTGGGGGACAAAATGTTTTTGATCAGAAATGACTGAAAACATTATGCTTTGACTTTGAAAAGATATAGGCTCACAAATAGACATTTTTTTAGCCTAAATTCATTTTCAAATGATTTTTAGCAATTCTTTTTCTTAGTTTTATTCAAGTTCCCACTTTGAGAAACAAGGTCAGGACAGTCACACCATATGAGTTTTGCCATGTTTGGTTGAAAATTCTGAAGAAATGAGGAATGAAATGTTTTAATCTTGAGTAAGTTCACATAAAGCCTGCACAATATTCAGAAGGTTTTTGACAAATATATTTTTTATTTATACATGTTTGACACCGAGGACAGCGAAAACGTTACGTCACGTCACCCACCCATGTATATTGAAGTGGTAAATGTGTTTTGTAATAATAATCAAAATCTTCCAATTAATTAACCAGTAACTAAAGTTTTCAAATTAATGTAACGGAGTTAAAAGTACAATATTTGGATCGGAGATCAAGTGGAGTAGAAGTAAAAGTATTGGAGATTGGAAATACTCCATAGCCCTATCCTCCCCTGACCCTTCTTTGTATTTACCTATATGTTTTTATCTCCCTCCCCCCCCCCCCTTTTTTTCCTGACTATATCTACTGCTGCATACTGTGTTCTATCCGTCTGTCATTCAATGGTTTCCTATGGAAATAAGCTTAGTCTTTTCTAGGATCTCATTATAATAGACCTTGTACCAGTGAACTGTACCGTCATGAAACTGTACCTTTTCCTATGCAAACTTCTAATAAAGTCTTCAATCAATCAATCAATCAATCAAGTAAAGTACAAATACCTCAACATTGTAGGCCTACAATACTTCAATGTTTTGTCTGTCTTTCAATGTTATATGAGATACTTAAAGTGTGGTTCCTGTGGAAATAAGCCTCGGCTTTCTAGGATCTCCTTTTAGTTGACCTTGTACCAGTGATTTGTACTGTCATGAAACTGTACTTTTTTCTATTCATTCATCAATCAATCAATCAATGCTTGAGTAAATGTACTTCGTTACTTTACACACCACTGGTCCCGCCTACTTGTTGGTCTCGTGCGCAAAGGCTGCTCTTGGCGGAGGGAGGAGTGTGTGTGTGTGTGTGTGTGTGTGTGTGTGTGTGTGGGGGATGGGGGAGAAACGGCTCGAGCGCTCAGTGAAGATAGAAGACGCGCGGCGATTGGTCGAAAGGGCGATTCGAAGTAACAACCCGCCGCCCGATTGGCTCATTTATTTTCACCCGCGAGGGGTCGCACCACCACGCGCAAGTACATTTTAACGAAACCAAGGAGGCTTATTGTTTCTCTGCCTTTTCCTAGAGCCAGAGTTTCTTTTTTTTTTGCATTACGAGCTTTGACTTGAACGGTTCTCTTTTTTTTACTCTACAATCAAACACACAACGGAAAATGGTACGGATTTTAAATCATTTATTTGCTGTTATTTATTGCACGTCGCGTTGCAGTCATGCATGGTTATATATGAAACATTTTTGTATATATATGTTCCTCTCAACTGAACTACAAATGTGTTTGGTTAAGAAGCCGTTTGAACGGTGCAGCGTTTTGACTTAAATACCGAACGAGCGTTGCTAAAATGGTTAGCTGCTAACAGGCTAACCACCGTCGGCTAAAGCGCTAGCCGACGGTGGCTAGCCTGTTAGCAGCTAACGTTGGCTCAGTGGGTCGCCGTTTTTCTACCCGGCAAGTTGACGCTTGCGGCGGCTTAACTACCAGAGAGACGGGACTGTTCTGTTCTGGAGATAATATTTGCAACCGCACTCACACACACATTCCGCATTCATAAACCGTGTGTGTTTGTAATAATGGGTTTGCAATAGCCATACTAGTGTTAGCTAGCCTGGTAGCAATGGCTAATGCGGGTTAGCGTACGTACAGCCTCGCTATGCTTCGTCGTGCTACGGTCTCGCGCGCCCATAATGGTAGAGCTATAAGCTCAAAACGGGTTTCGTTCGCGACGTGTAGCGAGCCTTTAGATCGGCGTTTTTTAGCCGTGTTTATTCGGCAGAACGTCGGTCGACGAGTTGCCGCTTGTGTTAATTATGCCAATGCTGATGATATCGCGTGTTGCTTCACGTAGGTTGTTTTTAAAACTAGAATATCTCCAGGAAGCTCATGGGATGTGTGAGACTTGGTTAAAGACAAGTTGATTCCTTGGCTGACATCAAAGCCTCCGTTGGCGGTTTTTAACAGCTGTATGTTCATGTTTTCAGCTCGACGGTTCGATTACTCCGTGTAGATCCTAACTTTTGGTTGGCATTTAATTTCAGACAGTGTAACATTAGCCTACTACTGTACTAGGATCCTTCCACCTGCTACTAAATGTTGAATGGCGGGAAAAGCCGTACCGTGGGGGAATTAAATCTGTCTTTGACCTGCTTGCGTTTGAGTTGACTTGTAACCTCACCAGTTAGCAAGTGGTGGAAAAAGTACTCTAAATGTTTACTCAAGTAAAAGTATCAATACTGCAATACAGGAGTACTGTTACAAGTGACAAGCAACCCGGAATTCAAATTGTACTTGAGTAAAGGTATTGGCATCTCAATGGGCTTAAAGTACCAAGAGTAAAAGTACTCGTTATGCCGAACGTCCCATTCAAGCTTCCAAATGTATAACAATCTTTTGAAAATGGCAGATCTACAAGCTCGTGGATCTGCTATTTTCAAATGGGCAAAATGTGATTATAGGGATGAAGTGGGTACTGTATGTTTTGAATTTTTAAATCTACAAAATGACTAGTACTAACGTTTTCAAATAACTCTAGTGGAGTAAAGGGTTCAATATTAGGATCCAATGTGTTGTGGAGTAGACCATTACTATAGATTGGTGAGAACTTTGGAGATATTTAATGGCAAGAACATTTTATGACTGATGTGTGTGGCTTTGTATTTTCTGGTGCTGTTTTGTAAGTTTATGCATTCATCTGCTTGCAGGCTGGTGGCAAGGCAGGAAAAGACAGTGGCAAGGCCAAGGCAAAAGCAGTGTCCCGCTCCCAGAGGGCTGGACTGCAGGTAAGAGTTGTCTGCTTTATTTTTTTGCACCTCTAGTACGATTGATCGCTTTTGCCTGTGTTTACAATTGGGGATGGGATGATGTCATGATTATTGTGGCAAACATAACAGCGATTAACTATTATCACGATAATAAACATGTGCTTAAAACTTAAACTGCAGTTTTTGGTGAACCGATTTGTGTGGAATGAAATGGTGTCTAGCAAATGTGCTCTTTAGAGATCGTTTTTATTAGAGTTCAAGTGGTACATAATTTTCAACTGAAAAGCTATAATTCATTCTAGTGTATGACTAAAGGACAATTTAACGATATATTAAAACTAATCTACACAATGCTATTGTGTTTTTTTTTTATCACAATAACGATTATCGTCCCATCCCTATGTACAGTTTTTGTCATGTCAAATCTATCTCCTAACAAGTATTCTTTTGGTTTTGTTCTAGTTTGTTTGTCTCTTTTTCCTTTTCTTGTATAGTGTTGTTGTTGTCTTAATAATGTATGTTTAAAAATTTAATAAACATATAAAAAAAAAAGTAACACTCCCTAAGCGACTGTCAGAACTTTTAATACTGCACATTTAAGTAATTGGGAGTACTAGCTATTTTTCTTTCTCATAATCACATGCTCCTTCTATTTTACCTACCAGTTCCCAGTGGGTCGTATCCACAGGCACTTGAAGACCCGCACAACAAGTCATGGCCGTGTAGGAGCAACAGCAGCTGTTTATAGTGCAGCCATCCTTGAGTACCTCACCGCTGAAGTAAGTGGCTGCCATACCCCATGTTATTGAATGCCATATGCATTGTGATTGTTGATGTAGATACCCAAGGGTTGATGTAGATACCTAAGGCTAAGGGTTTATACTTTGGATTCGTCATGGTCTTTTCTTTCTGTCCCAGGTATTAGAGTTGGCGGGCAATGCCTCCAAAGATCTGAAGGTGAAGCGTATCACTCCCCGTCACTTGCAGCTGGCCATCCGTGGTGACGAGGAGTTGGACTCCCTCATCAAGGCCACCATCGCTGGAGGAGGTGAGATCAAACGCAAAGATCAAGAATTCACTGTTTACCTTGATGGGAGATGTTTATTACCCACTGCCATTTTAATTTTTTAATTTGGTGTACAATCCTCACAAGTAGTAGTTATACCACACAGACAGACATGCATCTTATTCTCTTCAAATTGGTTCTGAAAAACGTTTTTCAGAACCAATTTGAAGAGAAGAAGATGAGCATGAGCATCACATTGAAATGTCCTTGTTGCTGTTTTGCAGGTGTGATTCCACACATCCATAAGTCCCTCATTGGGAAGAAGGGCCAGCAGAAGACTGCATAGATGCCATGTTGACCAGAAATGTGGGTGCTTGGGCTCGGACCAGATCAGGAGTTCACATTCGTTCTTTTTTTATTATTATTATAGCTAACGAAGAGTGATTGTTATTAGGCTTTGTGTTATTGTAATATTTTCCCATAGCTAGTGAAAAAAGTTGAAAACCCATAAAGGAAGAAAAAAATACCTTTGTATGTTATCGTAGAACGTCTGACTGGGGAGTTTATAATTTTGTCAAATGGTGACAGTGAATTTGTTTGATTGGCCTGGGATTCTGTAATGTTTTATATTGAAAAAATGGAATTGTTAAAACCATTTTTATAAGAAAAAGAAAAAACGTCCTTGTGGTTATTTCCTTGGTGTTTTCAGCTGACAGAAACATGAATACAGCGATAGGATTTGACATTAGTAAATCAAATTATGAATAATAGTTAATGCTGACTGTCCATGGTTCTTAATATGGTGTTCTATAGGGGATGAGTCAAAAGATTTTCTATCTCTGTGAAAATGTTACTCTCCCTATCACACATAATTGTGTGCTGCTGTCAGTTTAAAATCTAGATTTTAGAATTGTTAAAAGTGAAATGCTTGGCATTAGGGCCACAGAACACGTTTCTGCATCTACATTGCAATGTACACATGCTAATATGTACAATTCCATAAAGGTGCAGTGTACACAGTAAAATTAGGCCTAAATGGCCTCTTGGGATCTATGTGATCCATAAGTGTATCCCATGATGTACAGGTATACCACCAGGATATGCCATTGTGTCACAGCAACTGATAGCCACCCATGATGTACAGGATATGCCATTGTGTCACAGCAACTGATACCCAAACTGAATGCCAAGCAGTCATTGGGTCCCGTTTTTATAATCTGTAACCCAATCTCTGGTTTAGACACTAACCACAAGGCAATGTACAGTACCTATGACAAATTTGACTAAATCTCTTATTTATAGAAAAGGAAATCTTGGTTCCCATTTTTCATAACTAAGCTGGAAGATGGCTTCTTGGTAACTAGTGTTTCAGAATTAATCCACAGGTTTCATGTTGAGGATGAACGAGTGCTACATTTTGTAGATGCGTCAGAAATTATTTCCAGTTGGAGCTATTGTAGTTCACACGTGCAAATATGTAACTACTTTATTGCAATATAATGATGCAATGTCAATGATGCTGTACTTATGGCGTTCCATAGTAGGCCGTCTGATGCTGTTGTATTGGCGCTACTGTGGATGAAATGGTCAATTCAATTCTCAACGTTTGACCCCCAAAGTTGGAGAGGTTAAATCAATGGTTAAAAGCTACCTGAGTCACAAATGCATCAACCATGTGGGACCTATATTTTATTAGCCTAAACAAACCTTATTCAGTTAAATATACAGGGTTTTGGTTCACAAGTAGACATGAATGTACCATGTCCATTTAGGCCTGAACACAATATGACGCAATATTTTATGCTTTAAGTTTAAATATAAAAAAAAATAGCAGATATACAAGCTCACAGTGCCGCGCTGCGAGCTTGTAGATCTGCTATTTTTGAAAAATCTTGAAAATTTGAATTTTGACCCGATTCTATAAGTGTGTCTTTTGAATCTTTCTAAGATTTTTTGAAAAACCCAATGTTTCTATGTCAGCAATCTGGCCAGCCATCGTCAAAGAAAAGGTCCTTTTCACTTAATGGAGCTCAGTTAGTCTGTTCTCGAGAGACTACTATGTCAGTGGTTCTCATAATTTTTCATGTGAAGGACCCCAAAATGATATTTATTTGGCCACATACCCCCATTTCAAAATATCTAGTTCCAGGGACCACCCAGAAGCAAAATTTGAGTTACAAACGTTCGCTTTGAAAATACATATATATATATAAAATAGCAGATCTACACGCTCGCAGCGCGGCACTCGGTTCCGCGCTGTGAGCTTGTATATCTGCTATTTTTCACTGGTTAAAGCAGTCAACAATTCTAGGCCTAAATGGGTTAAGTATTTGATACTGAAGCAACAGATTTCAAGTAGTTGGCATGAGGCACAAATGCTGGAGGGACTGACTAATATAATGCTGAATATTTACAGCTAGGGTCGCTTCTTTTTGTAAACTATTCTTTATGAAATGTTTTAAATATCTACTGCACTCATGTTTGTAAACACTACAAACTCAAGCTTTGACCTTGTGTTTGTGTTAATATTGTGGAGTGCCAGCAGAGGGTGCCAGTGCTATTCACAATGGCATTACCATTCAGTCTTTCTATAGTGGTTGTTGAACAAAGTCCTTGCACTATTTGACTTTGATTACACAGATGGTCTGCCATACAAATCTTTGTTCTGTATTCATCATCCTTTAAATGTAATTTAATTTAAACCCAGTTGAACAGGTAAATCAGCAGTTTAAGGAAAAATATCTGAGTGCCACTGTTCCTTATCCTGTGTATAACCATTGAATCAGGGCACTCAAACGACTGATTCAACCTAATTGACCCTTCTACAAACCACAGCTCTATTAAGGTGTCTATATTATTGGATGCACTTGGCTTACTGGAAGAGGCTAGGTATTTACAGATCGGTTCAAAGGGCTACACAAAATTGTATATCCAATCAAAGAGATCAAGAGTCCACTTTAAGATTATCTATTACATTTAGAAGTTATGTTTATTAGGGTTGGGATTTTGTCAAATATTAGATTATTTCACGATTGGATTAGGAATTCCGCTTTGAAGACTGAGTGGGGGTTTGTCTTGTAGGCAAGTTACAAAATGCTTCCATTCATGTTTAAATTTAACTGATCATGTAGTGGTTACATGTAAGTTAATTTGAATTGATTCCTGTGGTAGCCCCCCCCCCCCCACACACACACACACACAGCACACACACACACACTCACCATTATTGGTCATTTGTATGATGGATAATGATGCTCTTGCTGACTCTTTTTGCTAAATGTTCTGCCCTGGCACTTCACTTGTTGAAATGACTCTATATCTATATGATACTATTTATTCAAATATAATGCAAGCTTACCACTTTGTCAGACCATTTCAATGGCTTTGACGCTGTCTGTGATAATTGAAAGGAGGATTTATTCTCAGACCTGTCTCTGCTCATCATGCTATGAGATAATGTTGGCCTACCATTATCTTTATCTCATATGCAGACTCAGAGAAATGTCTCTGGGACATGTCCTTACTCCTCCGTGGTGAAAAAGTACTCACACTTTTTTACTTAGGCAAAGTAAAAGTATCAATACTGCAATAATAGACAAGTAGTCTACAAGTCTGTAATTCAAAATGTACTTGAGTAAAAGTACCAAAGTATTTGCATCAAAATTTACTTAAAGTACCAAAAGTAAAAGTACTTTTAATTATGCAGAACGTTGCATTTC
This sequence comes from Nannobrachium achirus, assembly GCF_963921795.1. Taxonomy (NCBI): domain Eukaryota; kingdom Metazoa; phylum Chordata; class Actinopteri; order Myctophiformes; family Myctophidae; genus Nannobrachium; species Nannobrachium achirus. The sequence goes on along the minus strand of NC_137832.1, from coordinate 44,650,747 downwards.
GTTTTAAAATGTATACAAATCTTTTGAAAATAGCAGATCCACAAGCTCAAAATGTATCACATTGTGATGCATTTTGAGCTTGTAGATCTGCTACTTTCAAATGGCCAAAATGTATATAGGGTTGAAGTGGGTATATGTTTTTGAATAATAATCAAAATCTTCAAAGTAACTAGTAACTAAAGTTTTCAAATAAATGTAGTATTTTTTTCCTATTGATTACTGATGCCATGGAGACTTGAGTTCAATAATATCTTTTGCATTATAAGACAATAATTAAAAAAGGGGGGAAAAAAGCAGCATTATTTTTTCTCAAAATGCATTTAAAGGTAGCAGCTCTGTTTCATACTGTATGTACAGTAGGTCTAGATGTTAATCCATGGTGTTTCTAGCTTTGTTTTGTCGCACATTCACTGCCATTCATTTGGGTCCCCAACCAGGGCCATGCATCCGGGTCCCCATCTGGAATCAATGGGGGTACATTTACTATAATCACATTTTTGTCTTAGGAATGTGACAAATGCAAAATAATATTTTTGAACTCAAGTCTCCATGGCATGAGTAATAAATAGAAAAAAAAAAATCATTTTGGGGGTGAACTACTCCTTTAAAAGGGCTGGAGTCTTATCTCATCAAAGTTGATCATAGTCTCCACTAGAGGTCAGTTTATCTCATACATTAGTTGTCATGCTAGAAAATGCAGACCTTACCTGCTGGTGGACCTGAGCAATGAAGCATTTAGAGATGGAACATTGTCACCATGTTCACATAATGTTAAGTACCTACAAACTAACACCATTTGATCGCCCGGTGTATATTTTACCCACAAATCAGGGATGGAATTTCATGCCGTGGCCCCTCAGTTTGGCCCTCTGCCCCTCAAAAAATGTCATACCCAGAATGCCCCACCCTCGTCCCACACTGCCTGATTTCACCATATTCTCCTCCTTCCTGTCAATATGGTTTTTAAACACCACTGTATTTAGTTAACTCTTCAACGGAACTCAGTGACTCTGATTAGTCCAGGGGCCCGGACTGAACCTTTGAACATTTTACTCAATATTTAAAATATTGGTAATTTGTAAATATACCAATGAATTATTCTATGAAATAAACGGTGTTAAGATTCCAGGCTGCTGATGTTGCAATCTAACAAAAGTTGGTCAAGCTGTAGGCTATGGGCATTGATTTTTTTTACCACAGTTCTTATCAAATGGATAATCAAAGTCACGGTAAGCGACAATTATACAGACGAAAACTGAAACATTTTATGTTCCCCATATCAGCTGCTGATCACTCTCCTTTATGGCAAACTTTGCATATGGCATACCTCTTAAATGATGCACCCTTGATTGGAATAGAAGTATATTGTTATCACAATCTAAGATTCATTGTTTCTTATTCCTCTTACACACACTATCCATTGAAAAGTAAGCTGCATTACTCTGTAACGGACTTGTTGCCTAAAGATCCCACTTTGATTACATTTGCTACTGATTTTGTTCATCGGATCAGGTTGTTCTTTTTAAACATTAAACTGTCAGCAAGGTGGTAAGAATCTTCATTGAGCTCTAATCAGGCTGTCATGTGATGTCTTGTGCTTTCAGCGGGTAAAGTTCTATTGTGAAAAGTATCATCGAGTACCATTCTGAGTTCATTTGGAAAGACATGTAAATACTGTATGTATTTTGTATGATTATATTGCATGACATTCACTCAGGATGGGATGGGATCGGACCCTGTCCACAACACGATGGTCTTCAGAGGGAGAACATGAAATTCATGGCTTGCCTCTCATCTTCAAAGAGCAAGAATCATTTGTTTATTCTTATCTCTCTCTCTCAAACTCCCGAGTGACTGTATGTCTCAGCTCACTGGTGAGCTGAGACAAGATGAGGTAGGTCAGTGGGGAAACAGGTGTTTTTATAGGCCGCAATTAAATATCCTATTCTTTTTAGCTTACCTTTCCTAATTTTTCTCTCCACTAGGTGCCCGCCAGGCCAAAGGCATGGTAGAGACTATGATTCTGCCCCTGTCCCTCTGTCCATGTGTCTGTCTATCTGTGTACAGTTAATCTCGGGCACCTTTGCGTTGAAACTGTGCACACACTCCCTGGAGGCAAGAGCAGAACCTGCCCCAAAGCCTTCACATCGTTATACCACCAGGAGGCCAACAAATATCACGCTGGGCGGCATAGCTCATGGGTAGAGAAACCGTCATTAGAGCACGAAGGGTTCCCAGTTTGAATCCGGGCTCCCCCTGAGTTAATTTCGAGTCCTTGAGCAAGACTCTGAACCCCTAGTTGCTCCCGGTGAGCAGATTGGTGCCTTGCATGGTTTCCTCCGCCATCGGTGTATGAATGTGTGTGAATCGGTGAATATCATAATGCACAATCTGTGTAAAGCGCCTTTGGATAAAAGCACTATATAAATGCACCATTTACCACGCACATTGGTACATTATCTCTATTGTCATGTGATCTTGACGGATCACATTCCAACCTGATTGGCCAAGATTGGCATCTAAAGTTTGCAGGAGTTGCTTGTTTTGAACAAAATGCTTCAATGAAGGGTCCAATTGCTGTGATACTTCAAATTGCCGTGTCCGTTTTTTTCATATTTCAACATGATTGACTTCTACTACCTGGCCTGGTGGAGACCTGTGCTCCAAGGTGCACATTTTTCTTGTTATTGTTATTATTATTTATAATTTTTCAGAAAATGGCAAAACATTAGAAAAATAGCAGATCTTGCCACCCTGTAGTTTGTTCTGAAATAATGCCTCTGCAGATGCTCTAACCCAGGGCGACTTCAAGTGCAAGATTGTAAGTTCAATGGACAGCATGGATTGAGACGTCTGAGTTGTGTGAGTCAGAATTAATTCTGATTTAAATTCTGTATCCCACTGGAGAGAAAAAGACCCTGCTGACTGTCAGTCAAATACAAAGCTTTGCCCTTCAGATGACCGGCATATGTGTGATTTGTCAGAGGGTGGGTGTGAATCTGAAGGTGGTTCTATGGGGGATATGACTCCACGATGAAAAGAAATGCAGCCTGCTTTGATCTTTCATGTAGGGAACACTTCCTCAAAGTGCGGCCCGCGGGCCAATGGTGGAAATCATTTTGTGCGGCCCAGGCCCACAATAAGTCAACTTGAAAATAAATATTATAGCGTAAGAATTTTGTCCTTACTCAAGTCCAGTGAGTATTTAACATGCTTTACTCTAGCCATATTATCTCACAAAATTGTTAGTTCACCATTCATTGGTGGAGAAGTTATCAAATGAAAGTGGTTGATATAGAAGATGGCTACATTTGTTAAATGCTTTCCCTCCAATCTCCATACAATACAATGCAGGCTTCTTCATCAATCACCAAAACTTTGAGAAACCATGTTCTGTAGATATCAACAGAGAATATGCTGAGAGAGAGAGCGCAACAGTGTGTGCGCTGTAAAAACAAGAATGTTAACTGAAAATTAAGGGAGTAAACAATGTGCAATATGCGCATCCTTTGTTATTGCTGATATTGTGAACTGAAAATGATAATGGGTTCCAAATATAGTCACGTGTTGCATGTTCACACTGTACAACTGTACACGTTTATTAGGAGAACATTTTAGAAAACATACTACGAATACACTGGCAGTCTTTAAAGTAAAGAACAAAGTAAAAACAATTGTCTTCAAAAGTAGCTAATTCCAAAAGACCAAAAATAGAGATTTCTATTGAATGTCTGAAAGTGAAATATCTAGCATAATAGTAACAAAATAGGTAAACATCATTCATGATTCAATAAAACATTATCAACTAGCAAACTTTTTACAACAATGATTAGTTGAAGCTTAGAACCAGTTCCTATTCAAATGTAACTTAGTGCATTGACTCTTATCATTGATTGACCTTGTATGCAATATAAGCATTCTATGCCAAATGTATAATCCATCATATGACGGTGTTCTTCGGCAAAAATAGACAATGGCTATTTTTGTCATGGCTAAATCAGGCTTTAGTGCAACAATTTGATTCCACCCTATCCTCTAAATCTGTGCATCCTCTTTAAAAGTCTCATACAAAAAAAAAAATGAAATGCAGTTCCTCTTCAGTTCTCAAAATGTGTGTATGGCACAGGTGTTGTGGCTTTTGTTTGTCAATGCAGTTTGTACTTCAGGACCGGACATATTTATCCAAGCAGGCACCAGTGTGGTCACAGTAAAAGGGTTGTGTTGACCTGGTGTATAGAGAACCTCACAAGCTATTCCAGTGTTTCAGAATTATTATGATACTCTGACTATGGCTGCATCCCAGGTCTCAATCATTAATTCTAGTTTCCATCACGTCACATGCATCCTTTCCTTCCGTCTTAGTCTTTCCCACTGAGGATGCACGGAGGAAACAAAGCAAGGAGAGTGGAAATTAAGGCATGATGTCTAGAGAACTCGCACATCTTCTCCTCTGAAACATCATGTAGCAATGTCCTAGACACACAAAAACCTGCTCCTTGATGGCAATGAAAGAACGGTCACTGAACATGCCACAATTTAATTTGCCTCGTTACAGTTTAACATTGCCACCCTCCAAGATACACACGTGTAACAACATTGCCAGCTGTGTGTGGGGGGTGGGGGGTCTGCAACGTCATGCTAGTTAAGTCTTCCTGTAAGGATAAACTCAGGTTTGCTTGCTCATATCATAATCCTCAATCCTTGGTGCAGGAATAAGAGACTTGACATGACCATCAAAATGGGACACAGAGTGAACTCCCGGGTAAAGTGAGGATAGAGGAAACATCAGGCAGGAGACTTGGGATCCAGCCTATATGATTATGTGACCCTGGTGATTCTCAATGCCCACTGCTTAAGTCTGGGGAAAGTAGCTGGAAACGAGGGAGGCTCAAGGCCTCAAGTTCAAGGCTTTAATCAAGCTAGTGTCCATCTACCCAACAATACAACAACAACACACACAGGTCTCTGTCTCTGGTCTCTGTTCCTAAGCCTATGTGTCACTCAGCACCAGGAGAAGGATCTCCCAGTCATCTCAAAGAAGAGCTTGTTGGGCTTCCTGAAGTAGTGACACAGCTTCTTAAAGGCCTGGGCGCTGAGGGGCGCGTGGGGCCTGCCCTTGGATTCGTCCAGGCACTTGTCATGGCCAGCAGAGAGCAGACAGTAGAAGCCCTTGGTGGTGTTGAAGTAGAAGTTGTCAGGGCTGATCCTGGGCGGCAGGTCCAAGAACCTCTCGGCCTTCCGCAGCTCGGGAAAGGGGTCGCGGATCAGCGCATCACCATCCACCACATGGATCTGCTCGTGCGGGAAGACCTCGAGCCAGCGCGCCAAGTGCTGATGGTAGAGGCTCCTCTGCAGCGCCTTGTACCCAGGGTTCACATGGCCCTTGCGGAGTAGGAGCTCCTCCAGAGGCTGGTAGGGCTTGTGGCGGCTCAGGCGGTTGTGCAGGACCTGGGTGTAGTCGGAGACCAGCCTTTCTGCTGGGTCGCGGACGATGAGGAGCAAGCGCACGGCAGGGTTCATGTCCCACACCCGTGCCGGGACCTGGGGAGATGTAAAGTAGCCGGGAGTCTTTTCCACAGTGAGCAGGCCAGGCAGGGTGAAGGGCATCTGCGCTCGGTACCACGCCAGCCCCCGCCGAAAGTGCTCTTCCACGTTGAAGAAGTGCACCTGAGAGACGGACAGAGATTTGTAAAGACAAAAGGAAAAGAGCGCACAAAATCTAAAATCCATACATTTGTCATATCAGTTACAGTACATGTTACAAAAGTGTATACTACTATTATATTAGCCTATGAAATCATAGTTGAACTAGAAGCAGTGCTCTTCCGAGCACAGGTCTCCACCAGACTGTGCGTCCTGGTGGTGCAATCCTGCAAACTTTGGAAGCTAATATTAGCCAATCAGGATGGCATATGAAATATCATACGGATCGGACTTGATCACATGACTATAGAGATGCTGTGTACCGATTTGCGTGATTTTTGGATAAAATCTCAAGGAGTAATATCCAAAAATGTGTTTTACATAAGTCGGCCCAAAGGTGGCGCTATAAAAGGCTTATGTGAAAAATGCAGGGCAAAGGTTTATCCTTAGCTTCTAGGGAGTGCGCTTACAAAGTTTGAAACTGATCGGTGGAGTTATAGGTAAAACCACAAATCGGCCTGTTATAGCGCCACCATGAGGCTGATTTAAAAAAAAATAAGTGGCATTTCTTCCTCGGCCTAGTGGGAACGTGTGTGCGCGATTTCATGATAATTGCACTTTGCGTTTGTGATTTGAGGCATTTTGTTCAAAACGGCTTGATCCCACAAACTTTGGAAGCCAATCTTAGCCAATCAGGATGGAATATGCAAAATCGGACAGATCCGTGTCGATCACATGACTGTCGAGATACTGCCTACCGATTTGTAGGATTTTTGGACAAAATCTGTAAGAGTAGTGCACAGAAATGTGTTTTGCGAACATCGGCCACTAGGTGGCGCTAGAAAAGGCCCATTTGAAAAATTTAGGGCAGAGGTTCTAGATTGGCTTCCAGGGAATGTGTGTGCTCACTTTGGCAGCGACCGGGCCAACAGCGACAGAGATTAGGCGCTCACAAACTGCGAGGACGCACGCACGGACGGACGCACGGACGGACGGACGGACGGACGGACGCACGGACGGACGGACGGACGGACGCACGGACGGACGGAGGGGAAAACATACTCTCCCTCAGCCTTCGGCTGGTGGAGACAATGACTGTGAGTGCAAAAATGTTCTAATCTAGGCCTTTTATAGTTTACAGTATTACAGTATGTCCTTGCAAATGTAAATGGGTTTGAGTATTAAGGTGGAGATAATAGCGACCTTAAGCAACGCTACGGCAACGGCAGATAACAACGGTAAACGGAAATGATCCGCGCTCGATAGATAAACCTGCCGTCGCCCCAGCCGTCTCTACTACGGCAGAAGGTCCCTTCCCACGTAGCGCCTACTCCGTCTGCTGCGTGTATGCGTCGCCATGGGAACCAAAGTGTTCAGTGAAAGGGGTGGGAACCCGTCACCGCCGAGGCTTTGCTTAACCATTTTGATCGCTACAGCGATTACGTCATAGCAGCCGTAGTCCGCCTGGCGTTGCCGTCCTGAAAATCATCTAGCTTAAAGTCGCTAATATGTGATCGGTTACTGACAGACAAACTTTGTATTTTTACCTCAGCCTTTGCCACCTCCACATCTGGGTGGAGATTGAGCATTTCCAGCAGGGCTCTGGTTCCGCCCTTTCGCACGCCAATAATAATGGCACCGGGCAGCCGCTGCTGCGGGGTGGTCTCAGAGGAGGCCGACTGGGACGAGGATCCGGGAGCCCTGGCCCGCGCACCCCATATGCAAGTGCAAAACTGGCTCTGCAGTAGAAAAAGCACCAGCAGTGCTAGTAGCAATGTCCACAGCATGGTGTCTTCTGGGCAGACAACACCCTCACACATAAACACACACACACACACACACACACACACACACACACACACACACACACACACACACACACACACACACACACACAGGCGGAGTGGAGGTTATATGCCCACACTCATGTAGCTTCCAGGCGTAGCACCCAGTTGACCTTGCTACCAGTCAGCAGCCTCCTCACTAGCGGACCTGCAGGAAGAAAATATCACGTTAGTGCGTCCATCGTCATATAGTTCTTTGATATTGGTCTTTAGAAACGACGAGCAGGGCCGGACTTACCATAGGGCAAGGGTGGGCACACGCCCGGGGGCCTCAGGGGAGGGGGGCCTCAAAAAAAAAAAAAAAAAAATTTTTTTTCTTCAAAAAATGTAGTAGGCATGATCGCAATCGCGAAATTCCATGTTCAACCCCCATACCGACCCCATCTTTCAAACATGGCAGCCATGTTTGTTTACATTTCAAGAAAATATAATGGCTGCTAGCTCATGAATGCCTGAACGGATTTCCATTCAGATTTTTTTGTTTGAAAGCTGTGAACAGTGTGCACACACGTGGTGCATGATCTAGGCATGGGCATGCATGATCCGTGCACTATGAATTACATGGAAGTCATTGGAGAGGGAGGCTGTGTAGAACTTGGAAGCCATTTTGAAAAGACCCTGAATGAGTTAATTTAATGATGACATTTTAAAGTATTGCAATTCAAATAAAGTGATATTTGTGTTTAGTTACAGTACATTTTGTTTTATTATGGTAACTAGCCCTTACCCGTTCAAAGATATGAGCTCCGAAATGATGTGGTGATGGGTTATGAGATGTGCACTGTGCACTGTGCACACAGTATATGAGGGATGGAAAGTAACTTTAACTGGTGCTTGCATGATAATATGTAGGAGCATCAATGTAAGAAATACCCGTTTCGTTTAATGGCTACAGAGATACTGTGTACCGATCTGCATGATTTTTGGACAAAATCTGTAACAGGGCCAGACAACCGACCCCCAGCCCGCCACCCGCCTGCACACACACACACACACACACACACACACACACACACACACACACACACACACACACACACACACACACACACACACACACACACACACACACACACACACACAGCTGGTTAAACATGTTGCCTCATGCTAGATGCAGAATAGACATGCCTCAAGCTAGATGCAGAATAGATATAGATACACCATAAAAATGCTAATATACAGCATATGATTTGTGAAAGTGACAAACGGGCTTCACAGTTATGTCAGGTGTGTTCATATGCTAATGGTGATGCGATTTCAGATCAATTGCTCCAGCCACTGAGGAGAAACGCTGTGACAGACACTCAGACAGACAGACAGACAGACAGACAGACAGACAGACAGACAGACAGACACTCACTCAGACAGACATTCGGAAAATTATATGTTTGATAACATTGAGAGCTTCTGCTCTGCTGGCCGCACTGCATGTAGCTGCTCTGAAAGCTTAGTGCAGTCTAAAGCCCGCCCTCTCTCTGTATCCGGTACTTTCCACACACATAGGCTACACACATGCACGCAAACTCCAATTCTGTATCCGCTTTAGACCCTTCCAATGAGCCAATGCACAGTCAGATTATGCACGGGCCGGTCCGGAGGTGAGGTCACGGTGTGGTCAGGTGGACCGGAGGTGGAATTTTTGCGCGCGCATGAGGGCCTCTTTATTTCCCCTTGCCCAGGGGCCTCATGTCATATAAATCCGGGCCTGACGACGAGCAAGAGAATTGTGCAAGAAAGAACAACTTTAAATCATATCACAAGAGTGGGTGAAATGCCTTTACATTAAAGGAGTAGTTCACCCCCAATAGACTTGAGTTTACTCACCCCACAGAGAATTGACTCCCATTGATTCCGGATGGAAACCCAAATGCATTTGGGTCTCCATCCGAAATCAATGGGCCTACAATGAGTCTCCACAAATGATTGGCTTAGGAATGCGACAAAAACTAAATCATTATACTGAATTTAAGTCTCCATGGGGTGAGTAATCGATAGAAAAAAAGTAATTTGGGGGGTGAACTACTCCTTTAAAGCTTCTGTGATTTGCACAACCTTCATAATTAAATGTAAATTTCAAATAGCAATATAACAATATCAAGTAAATATAAGGTGTATATACCTAGAAACATCCCTTTTGGGGATGTGTAATTTAATTAGTGAGTACATTTATATACAGTATGAACACATTTAGACCATCTGAGAAGACTACAGTCTTAGAGAGCACTTACAGAGTACTGTAAGTGCATGAAACTAGTATATAGGACAGTGGTATGATTATGGCCAAGAGATATAAAATATTCATTCACATCTAAAGCACAGAGAGTGCAATGTATTGAAAATTAATGCAGCTACAGTATGAGGTTTATGGCTCTCCCAGGGGCCATGAAAATGCCTTCCAAGTTCAAATGAGCTACTTTTACAGTGTAGACAATTTGTTTGTGTCTTTATGGTTTTAATATGAGGTTACTGAATTGTGCTAGGAAGCACACATACAGTATACTGCACCGAAAGAGTCTTTGTAGTCAGGGAAAACTAGCAGAATACCTGTCAAATCTGGGAATAAATTCCTAACCAAACAATTTCTTCACCAATGTGTTCGTAAAGGTGTCTAGTAACATATCTAACAAAGATTGAAATTCAACATCCCTAGCAAAATGTTTGACAGCTAGGGTAATTCTGGCTCTCATTCACTTACTATACACTGTACTATAAGGGAAGAAATCACTCCCAAAAATATGCTTTAAGTGGGATGTGAGGGGTCTAACTAGGTGTTTTTAATTATTCTGAATCCATTGCAAGCATTTGTTTTGCACGAAAAACATTCCTTGGGCCAAAAATGGACCCCATACACCTTGTGAAAAGAGATGACTCATCACTAAACCATTGTTTTTTTTGCGTCTGATTTTGGCCCAAAGAATGTTTTCCGTGCAAAACAAATGCTTGCAATGGATTCAGAATAATTAAAAACCCCTAGTTAGACCCCTCACATGCTACTTAAAGCATATTTTTGGGAGTGATTTCTTTTCCCCTTTTTCCTTATAGTACAGTGTATAGTAAGTGAATGAGACCCAGAATTACCCTAGCTGTCAAACATTTTGCTAGGGATGTTGAATTTCAATCTTTGTTAGATATGTTACTAGACACCTTTACGAACACATTGGTGAAGAAATTGTTTGGTAAGGAATTTATTCCCAGGGTTTTATTAAAATTCCCTGACTATTGGAACTGTGGTGAGTTAACTGATCTGAGATCAAGACTTATTTCAACCCAGCATCAACATACAGTACCAGACCTCATTTCCGCATGATCTGTACTGTAAGTATGCCGTATAAAATGCACAATATACAGTATGGGACATTTCATCTGGACAGGAAAACTGAATGATGCTCACTTCTGCCCCAACAACAGTTGTCGTAATTGTGCAAGGCACTTTACTAGTTACTTTCAACCTGGCGGCGTTCCTGTTTTCGGAATGTCATTATAGGCAAACATTTTCAAAGAATGTTTACAAATCGTCTCAACTCTTCAACAGAAATAGCTGATTACAGCACCAGCGAGGCAACATGTTATGAGCTTGTAGACCAGTTATTTTCTCCATGCTACAACTCTGTACAACAAAGTAGAATATATAATAGGACTTGAGTGGTTCCCCAATGTTTCAGCTTAAGTTCAAACGACTCTGATTGAAGGAGCATGTTGGTGTACTTAAAAATATATATGTTTTATTTTATTTTTGTATTTCAACATAAAACACCGTAAGGTGTATGTATGAAATACAAAAATAAAATAAAAAACAAATAAAACCTGATGCAAAGTCAAGTGCCCTCCCACCTTGATAGCCTTGCAACTACAAATAATAACTAATTTCTCTTTGTAGCCTATTGGACATCATTCCCAGTCTTGGAATAATTGCCAATAAATAGGCTACAAAGAGAAATGTTTTCATTTTTACATGGTAATAACAACTTATTGCTTATTTTACTGTCCAATGACATGGGCCAAGTTTTTGTGGGACATCTTGCTCCATTAGCATAAGACATCCAATGTACTACATTTCTGGTGTGAAATGGCACAAGAACGTACCCCCACAAAAAGACCACCCCACTTGCGCGCTCCGCATGCGCATACTTTATGTGCCCTTTTCTGGGGTTTGAGCAGCTGCCCTCTCAATGCTCTCTGCACGGCCCTGCAGTAGGCCAACACCACTGATAAATCAACCCAGTCTCATTTTGAAGTTTGGGCAGAACTCCTCTAAGTCACCCAGTGACCACATTCTGACTTAGGCTCGTGTTCTACCCTGGTTTTGCCCTGGTTCCACTTCCACCTTATTGTGTTTTATGTTGAATTAGCTAAAACATTTAAAAACATCATGCCCAGTCACTATACTGCACCACTCCTTTTTTTTACTGAGACCAAGTTTAAGATTGCCATCAATACAAAGCAACTGAAAAACCTGTTACTGCAATTGTATTGGATGGAGAGAGAGGATTTTTGACAGCAACCAATGGGTGCAAAGAGGGGCGCAACCACGGGTAGGACTTGACAAAGGGTCATTTAACGTTTGTTCTTACAAACGCTTCTCGACTATTTTAAAAAGCGCATCAACAATAATTAGCTAAGAAACTAGCCAAATGTTGCAGCCCTACTCACAATCATCAATGTTTTGATTTCTATATGTTCCCAGACTGCTGTTTAATGAGGTGCACACAGTGGTGTCACAACACCAACCCCACCCGTCGTTGTGTTGGTCCCACTGCCACCACTGTTTGCTGGCCTTGTTATTGTGCTGAAGAAGATGCTGTGATGCGGCGGAGTTATTAATTAGTTCAGACAATGTTCTGGTCCAGGGGAGGAACCACGTCTAGCGCTGTTCCTGTGCCCAGGTGCTAATTGCACCTTCAGGGAATGCGGCTGTGTCGCTGTGTCCCACTCCACCTCACCGCTATCCCCTGGCTTGGTGACATGGCGTCATCATCATCGTTACCATAAACTCCGACATCCCTCCCCCCTGTTCTGGAGGGATGTCTTGTGGCATTGAACATTGTGTGTGTGTGTGTGTGTGTGTGTGTGTGTGTGTGCGCGCGCGCGCGCGCGTGTGTGCGTGCGTGCGCGTGCGTGCGTGATGAATACATGGAATGTGGAATCTATAGCCATTTGTTACATCAAATTAACACAAATGGTGTGTGTGTGTGTGTGTGTGTGTGTGTGTGTGTGTGTGTGTGTGTGTGCGCGTGCGCGTGTGCATGTGCATGTGCGTGTGCGTGTGCGTGTGTGTGTGTGTGTGTGTGCGTGTGCGTGTGCGTGTGCGTGTGCATGTGCGCGCGTGCGTGCGTGCGCGTGCGTGCGCGCGTGTGTAACATGTTTACATGAATCTGCTGTGACTCTACAGTGTAATATCCCCCTGCTGTTGAGTGACGTGTTTCACATCGCTCCACCTCTCCCTCATGACATCTCGCCTTCTGTTTGTGAACGGCGCCTTTCTCTCACATTTCATCCTCCAATCTTCTCCATTATAATGTCACTCACTTTGGCTGAAGACTAAAGCCTCTATATCAGAGTCCAGGGTGAAGGGCTATTCACCGCAAATTTTAGGTGTAAAGCTATCCACCTAAAGTGAGAAAATAAGTGGAGGCCATCATAGTCAGTCACGGTGAAGTCCAATCACTGTGACTGACTGGTCTAGATCGACCAATCAGTGAACGGGGTGATGGGTCGATCTGTCTGAAAGTAAAAACAGAGAGAGACTCGCGGTGGAAAGCTCTTCACCGCGAGTAATGACGTAATGTTGTAGTTTTATGACTTAAAAAGACTACACCGCGGTGGATAGCTTACCACCGCGGTGCCGACTATGATAGGGGCTTAATACTTCTTGTTTGGTCTGTGCCTCTAACTTAAGTCTGCTCTGCTGTCTGTACTCAGACTCAGAGTAATAAACCACCTATCTCCCTGACTCCCTCCCCAGTCAGAGTTCAGAGTTTTAATGAATGTAGAATTTTGTGGAAGATGTAATTTTCTAATCAGCTAAGTTCATTTAATTGACCACGTTTAAAAAAAGATTTGGTTTAAAAATAAAAATCCTCTGTCACACTTCTGCCAGTGCAT
>NC_137832.1:44567158-44632158 GCF_963921795.1 Nannobrachium achirus | reverse complement strand
GCCCTGCTTCGTCATACAATGCACAAAACTTGTGAAAACAACAGATCTACCAGCACACAACGCCTTGCATCGTTGTGTGCTTGTAGATCGGCTATTTTCGCTAGTTTAAATCTTTTTAAAATAACCAAAAAAGGGAAGGTTTTGGACATTCTGCCTGACAACGACGATAACAACCAATATTCACAAGTGACTCTACAGCCAAAGTCGCATAATACTAAATAAGCATGAAGTACACATGGCACTATACCTCCCTTCCTTTCACTCTCTCCGTCTGCTCTTCTCTCTCCTCGTGTGTGCATGTGCGTGCGTGCGTGTGTGCGTGTGTGTGTGTGTGTGCGTGTGTGTGTGTGTGTGTGTGTGTGTGTGTGTGTGTGTGTGTGTGAGTTTGTGTGTGTGTGTGTGTGTGTGTGTGTCTAGGCAGGTACACGCCGCCCCATCCATCCTGCCGTGTCTCCTCCCTCACCGCTCGGTGCTTACAGCATGTATACATCACAGTGACACAGATGATTGCCTCTCAGAGTAACAAAAGAAAATGTATGTGCTCCCATTTCCCCGCCCGGAGAGGAGAGATATCCAACGGAAACCGAGGGGGGTCCATAATCAGGATAGATGAAGCCATTTGAGAGGGAGAGAGAGAGAGAGAGAGAGAGAGAGAGAGAGAGAGAGAGAGAGAGAAAGGGGGTCGGTGGAGTGGGGACCCCATTGGAGTCTTCCTCTCGTGTTCATCAACAAGAACAACAAAGGGGAAGAGAACCAGAAGGCCTTCATTTGGATGACAATGTGTGGCAGAGTGTTGTCTCCTGCACGCCTGGGCCGTGTTTGTGCAAATGCTACAAGAGAGTGCACCTATGTGTGCAACCCCTACCCTACCCGCCGCCTCTCCTAACAATGACTATAGCCTAAAAAAGAGATGAAAAAGAAGCGCTGCAGGGATCAGCCAGTGGTTCTAATATAGTTGTTCTCAACCTTTTCAGGCCGCGACCCCCAAAATAATCATATTTTAATTGGGGACCCCCACCACCCTGACGAGCACTAAGAGTTGAGGCATTACATTTTGTATAACACTGTTCTATTGTGAAAATAGCAGATCTATGTTTCGAGGTGTTGTGAGCATGTAGATCGGCTATTTTCACAATTTCTGCCTCTAATATTTGACAATTTGGCCAATGTTTAATTTGTCATTTTAGAGTTATTAAAAAGTCCTTCAATTGTCACTTTAGAAATGTGCAGATACCCTCTTTACACTTAAACTTTATGTTGGTTTGTTTACTGTTTACTGCATATTAAGTTAGTCATCTGGGGACCCCCCAAAATAATTTGGGGACCCCCCTGGGGGTCCCAACCCACAGTTTGAGAACCACTGCTCTAATAGACAGGTGCTCTTTGGTGATACAGCTAGGAACATATGAACGAAAAAGGGTTTTCAATGAGGATTTATTTGAGCAGGGCAACAAATATGACCAACGCATATCGACGGCATATACTGTATACAGGTCTTCATCAGGGTCTGTCTGAATGACTATAGCCAAGCCAAGGTGCTTGAACCGAGGACGACGTACGGCATGAGAGAAGGTGTGGTGTCCCTCCCTACTCCGCTGAACATGCCTCAACTCTCTCGAGAGACTCTCCGTGAAAACCAGACGAAGTCAGATAAACACCCACACCCACCCAACCTCCGCAGAGAGAGACTGAGAGAGAGATGCTGCATGAACGGGGGCTGTAGTCAGTGTGGCTATAGAGACGGATCTCATCTCATCTACTCCTTCAGAGGGATTGAGACTGAGAGAGATAGACTGGAAGGTGGTGAAGCAGAAAGAGAGAGAGAGAGAGAGAGAGAGAGAGAGAGGGAGATAGAGAGAGGACGGGTGGGGATAGTACTGTAGCCGTGGAGATAAGGGGCGATTACTGAGTCCTGATTCTCTCTCTCTCTCTGACCTTCAGTGAGACTGTCTGTCTTCGGCCCATCAACTCCCTGCTGGTGTTCAAATTAGACTCTTTGGAGGGACCCACTCTACCCCGTCCCCCAATAATCATCATCACGCACGCACGCACGCACGCACGCACGCACGCACACACGCACGCACGCACACACACACACACACACACACACACACACACACACACACACCTCATAAATCTTCTGCATTTGAAGATCTAGGTCAGTTGTACCAAATGTCAAAAAGCACCCTCTCTTCATCTCTTTGTGTGTGCGACTGTGCGTGTGTGCGCGCGCGTGTGTGTGTGCGTGCGTGTGTGTGCGTTCATGTGTGTGCGTGCGTGCGAGCGTATGTATGGAGCTATGATAATGAGCATAAGTATTGTGCATGTGCATGTATGTGTATGTGTATATTGCACATTGATAGTGAGCTGTGTGTGTGTGAGTGAGTGAGAAAGAGAGAGACACAGACAGACAGACAGAGGGGGAGAGAGGGAGAGGGGGCATTGCAGCAGGGAGTGTGTGTGTATTTTGCTCTAATTAAAAGGGCCTTTGGCATGGGGCGTCTGGGCACACGCCCCCATGATAATGTCTGCAGGTCTGCTGCGTGTGTATGTTCGTGCATGCGTGCGTTGTGTTGTGTGTGCACGCGTGCATGCATGTTGCATGTGTGTGCCACCCACACCTGGCGCAGAGCCCAGTGTGTTCCATGTGGATATGGAGGGGTGAGACGGGCAGAGGTAGAAGGTTGTCTGCCTGGCAGGTGCACCGTGGTCCCCCGAGCCGGGCACACTTTCTCACCGCGCCCCACCGTCATGAATGTCCGTTTAATGAGACCTGGAACGCATTATTACGTTAATCATTATTTTACGCTTTAACTACTGAAAAACAGCAGATATACAAGCTCACAGCGCGGCACCGAGTGCATTTTACAGTAAACCCTTCTTCTAAATAAGTGCTTCTCAAACTTTTTCATTGCCAAAATTGCCAAAATGACATGTATTTGGTCACGGACCCCCATCTCAAAATATGTTGTTCCAGGGACCCCCCAGAAGCAAAATTTGTGTTACAAATGTTCGCTTTAAAAATAGATATATTCAAAGATTTGCACACATTTTAAAGTCTTTTCAAAAATAGCAGACCTACAAGTTCGCAGTGCGGCACTCGGTGCCGCACTGCGAACTTGCACTGCGAAATTTTTCAATAGCTTAAGTATAACATAAATCCAGGTAATTTTTACTATTACTGCATCCCTTTCTTCCCAGGAACCTCCGTCTCTATACCTCTACCTCTCCACCATCCTCACTTCCTTACTTAAGGTGACCTCACCCTGTCAGAATCAGACTCATCCTTAATGCCACATCACAGGTTTAAAGAAGTGGGGGAAATTCGTTTTTTTTGTGCAAGCTCCATCTTTCCTGTTGTTTTCAGGAAGAGAAAAGAAACAAGAACGGATGACGGAGCTTGCACAAAAGAAAACTGTCACTGCTTGAGCCTGATTTAGCGCATGGTCTCACAAAATCATAAGCTTCCCGTTCATTTGTTCTATGGAACGGGGGGGGGGGGGGGGGGGGGGGGTTGACTGGAGCGTCTGCTTGTGGCGTTTTGGCGCGGCACTTGCAGCGCTCCTGAAGCGTGGGTGGCGTTCACCATGGGTGAACTTTCTTTGACCAGGCATTTGACCCCGATTGGCAGCCATTTCGCTTGCAGTTGACTTTTCAATGAGCCAACCACTCAGAGCGTGTAGACGTTTGTCTACGTTGTTCATCGTACAACAAGGCATATAAGTGGTTATGCATGGCGCAAGCTTTCAGGGACCCTAAGGACAACTTTCTCACTTCAATGAACATGAAGTCTTAAGCACTTAAACCCTATACTTGGTGACCTTCCTTTCTGTTTCACATTAAATATCTTCGCTGACAATAGCCGAATGGCCGAAAGGCAGATCTGCAAGCTCACGACGCGTCGCCTCTGCCATTTTCAGCAAGACAGTCTCTTTTCCCCAGGATCCGGTACTGGGGTTTAAGTGTTTAAGTGGTAATGGCGCAAGCTTTCAGGGAGCTAAGGACAACTTTCTCACTTCAGTGAACATACACACTTACCCCACACAGCCCCCCTCACTCCACCTAATCCAGAGTGCCCCCTCCCCATCTCCCCGTCTCCCCCGTTGTTTACACGGTGTGTGCCAGGGGCCACACATATGTCGGCCCTGACACACAGGCAGACAGACAGTAGAGCTGACAGCTCGGCCCGACGGTAAGACGGGGCTGACCTGTCACTGCGGATTTAACCCACGCGGCCTGACACTCCTAGCGCTCTGCTCTCCAGAGAAAGCAGGGCAACCGGGGGGGGGGGAGGGAGGGGGGGTACCGACCCTCTGAGGTCAGTGGGAGCTCAAGGGCAGTGGTTCCCAAACAGTGGTTCGGGACCCATATGTGGGTCGCGGACCTATTTTTATGGGTCACGAGTAAACAAAGGTTTAAGAAGTAGTGAAAATAGCCGATCTACAAGCTCACAACATGGCGTGTCGGGACACGCTGCAACCACTGCTTTAGGGGGACCAATCTCCATCCACCCTCTTACAGGGTGTGTGTAGTATGTGTGTGTGTGTGTGTGTGTGTGTGTGTGTGTGTGTGTGTGTGTGTGTGTGTGTGTGTGTGTGTGTGTGTGTAAGGAATCGGACTCAATGGGAAATCAATGCAGCTCTGTGTGTGTGTGTGTGTGCGTGTGTGTGTGCATGCGTGCATGAGTGTGTTTGCGCATGCACACACATTTATTTGTGCATGCTTTATGTTCATCTAAGTTAGTGGTTCTCAACCTGTGGGTCGGGACCCCCAAAATAATCTTGGGGGTCCCCTGTCCCCAGATGATTAGCTTAATGTGAAACATTGTTTTCTCACTCTACAGTAAACAAACCAATATAATGTTTAAGTGTATAGAGGGTATCTGCACATTTCTAAAGTGACAATTTAAGGACTTTTTAATACATCTAAAATGACAAATTAAACATTAGCCAAATTGTCAAATATTAGAGGCTGAAATGGTGAAAGCAACGCAAGGCATGTAGATCTGCTACTTTCACAATAGTACCGTGTTATACAAAAATGTACCCTAATGCTCGAAGGGTGGGGGGAGGGGTCCCCAGTTAAAATATGATTATTTTGGGGGTCGCGGCCTGAAAAGGTTGAGAACCACTGATCTAAGAGAGGGGTGGGTGTAGTACATGTGTGCATAGTAGTTGGTGGTGGGGGGGGGGGGGAGGGGGGGGGCGGTGTTACACTGAGTGTTCATTTAGACATTATTAATTTTCATACACCCTCAGAGTTGATTTATCACTCAGAGTTTTGCAGTGTAGGATTAGTTTAGCAGAATGTAGGGTCAGGGTTAGCTTGCAGGGTGAACTGTGGTGGGGGTAGGCATTTATTTGCAAGCACGTGTCGTGCCGCTCGTGCATGCTTGTGTTCCTACTGTACAGCCACAGTGTGTGCAGTGTGTGTGTGTGTGTGTGTGTGTGTGTGTGCGTGCGTGCGTGCGTGCGTGTGTGTGTGAACGTTTGGAAAGGGGGCAAGTTGACAGATGGAGGCAGGCTCACTGTGTCTCGTCAATGTTATCATGGGCCAGTGAACCCAAATACTGTTCGGGTTCCTCAAAATCTGCAGTTTCTGGGTTAAATACGGTCAGTCGAGGATTGGAGGGAGTGTGTAGTGAGAAAGTGAAAGGCCAAAAAAGGTGTGAAAGGGGGGGAGGGAGGGAAGGTCAGATCAGATGCAAGTGAAAAATTGTGGGTTAGTTCTAGAGCCCCTTTTCGACTGCAGTTTTAGCACCACACCACACCACACAACACCACACCACACCACACCGCACCACATTCTACATTTTCCATTACACAAAAGTACCCCTATCGGTAAGAAACAAATTGACCCTTTTAACTGTGATTATAATACATTATAAATTTGTATTACAACTATCCTAATTATAATGCACTATAATGGATTATAACTGTGATTATAATACATTATAAAGCATTAATGTATTGCTATGATAATTATAATACACTATAATAGATTATAATAGTGGTTATAACACAATAGAATCTATTATCATTACAACTATATATCCTGGTGGTCTAAATGAAAAGTCAATGAGTGATCAGTCATTATGATGTGTTTGGCCCTGTTTGGCCTAGCTCAGACCTACTCTGGAGTGGATACTTTTTAGTACCCCGTTTAGTACCACTTTCACACCACTCTACCCAGGTCCTTGTAGTGGAAAACCTGGCACAAGTGGGCGGTGTGGTGTGGAGTGGTGTGGAGTTGGGCCAGTGGAAAAGGGGCTTAGAGAGGAGAGGAGAGGAGATCGCCCTGATCGCAGGAGAGGAGAGGAGAGGAGAGGGTTGTTGTTTAGATTCAACTCACCCTTGGGTTTGGACTCCAGAGACATGGAGCATTCAGGAGAAAGGAGAGGGCTGCCATAGCTTGGCACCAGCCACCAGGGGAAAGAAATAGATGTACTGTATTCTTAAAATAAATTCACAAATGTCTCTATGACTATCTGCGTTGTTTATTCTGTTATTAAATTAAACTTTTAACTATAACTACAATTCAAATTAGAACAAAATTATTGCTTTCACAAGGTATTATATTCTCCACAACACTTGTCTTGACAAATGGTTTATTCCCCAGTTCAGCAGGTCAGCACAGGTGCAATGTGTTGTTGTTAATTAGGGGACTGCCCATAAGTCCGAAATCTCATTAGTCCTACATCTCATTAGTCCGAATTTAGTTAGGGTTAGGTTTTAGGGTTAGGTTTAGCCAACAGCAGCGCACATTTTTGTGTGTGGCAGTAAGTTGTTTATTTGTCCCTGCGGTAAAATAATACTATCCACTGATAGTAATCATCATCATCATACACGTTGCTAAGGTATGGCAACATGACTCGTGGCGCGTGCATGACACCAGTCATGTTTCCATACCTTAGCTTCTGCTGAACTGACTGACGCCACTGGGGGGTTATTCACAGTAAGGGGAAACAATGGAGAGGGAGCAGCTAAGAGCAGATAGAGCAGGGGTCTTCAACAGGGGGTCCGGGGGCCCCTAGGGGGTCCTCAGAGTTACTACAGGGGGTCCTCTAAATCTTCCAATCCTTTTTATATTAACAACTTGAACCCTAGTGTCCATATTCTGAGAACTGTAGCCAAAAATAGCCGATCTACAAGCTCACAACGCCTGCGAGGCGTTGTGAGCTCGTAGATCGGCTATTTTCTGCAAAGTAGAGGGGAAAAAGAGCAGACTGAGTACAGAGTAAAAGGTCAAGTTTATTAGGTAGGCCTATTGACGGTTAAAGTGTTTAAATATCTGAAAACACAAAATGACATGAATCCAAAATACACTGATGATTGTTCTGTCAAACGATGAAACTATATGGAATCTATGAAAATGTTGTGGGGGTCCCTGCTTCATCTCTCGCTCAACTAGGCTCCTTGGCCTGAACACGTTGAAGACCCCTGAGATAGAGGACAGGAAAGACGGGTATGACACGGAGAGAGAGCGGGAGCAGGGTGGGGTGTGCTGGGTGCTCCAGGGTTACAGATGATGCCACAGTTGGCGTGGTGTTATGGCCAGGCGGTGCCCCACAGGGACAACCCCATGATGCACGGCTGTCCACAACGGATGACTGGTCTCACTGCTGTCTGAACTCAACAGGCCACATAGACCAGGGGTGGGCAACTTTGATGATGGCGAGGGTCACTATATTTCCACCTTCACTCCAGAGGGCCACAATTGCATATTGCTACGTCCTACTTTATCATACCGGTATATCTTACAGAAGAAGCAAAAATAGCAGATCTACAAGCTCAAAACGCATCGCGCTGCGATGCGTTTTGAGCGTATAGATCGGCTATTTTTGCCTCTTTTGAATTGGAATCCTGAATTATTTTTTGTTCTTTTTTAATTGGAATCCTGAAATGTAAAATGTTGATTCAATTTCAAATGCATTTAGTTAAATACTGACAATAACTTTATGAATCTAAATACAAATACATTGTACATTAAAAAAATAAATTTTAATACTACTATACTAGTCATTAAGCTACTAATATAGACTGACGGAATTAAAGCATGTTTGGATAACAGCTGAAATCAATAATACGTATATGCCCAACTGACATCAACAAAGCCCAACTGACATCACTGACTGACATCACTACAGTGCCCAAATGTGGAGATCACAGACCGGCCTGGACACGGAACACCATATATGGGCATAAAAGAGTGCCAGACAGACAGACAGACAGACAGACGGATACAATGGGTCTTGCACAACTGGACATGGATGGTGACTATTAAGCTATAATGAAGCAGATTAGGTAGGCCTATAGATGCAGTTCAGGCATAATAGTGCAAGAAAAGGAGCTTTGAGACTAACTAATGCATGTGTCACAGTTGAGGTAACCATACAAATTAGACCTAATCGCTGCATTCTGACTATATCTGTATCTGTTTCTCTCTCAATCTCTAACAACCACTTGACACTTTTATGGCCCAATCAATTACCTCAGTGCACAACCCGTTTAAAGTTCAAATGATCAATTAAGAGCTCTGGCCAGCTCCCTCTGACAAAAACGGCCCTCCAAGGGATGAATGTCAACAGTGGAATAGAACCAAAATACAGCCAGGGGGATGTGTCTTTCTGCAAGGAAACAGGGAAATGACTGTACATTTTTTATATCCATATATATTAAAAATAGTCTTACAGTTACCTAGCCTTCCCTTTAAAGGACAACTTTAGTTTTTTACAACAAGGGTTCATATTTTAGATTGTAATTAAAGAATATAAAAGATGAGTGTTAAAAGTGTTTCATTTACTTCTTTCTATTGTTTTAGAGATTCTTATTTCAGTGGTTGGGGGCATGCGTACAAGTGGCTAAATATGTCATTTTACACAGAATAAGCCCATTCCCAAGATACAACGCAACCTTTCATGGTTGGATGTGACTTATGGGGGCTAGAAGTGTTACTGTAAATAGCAATAAAGAAACTGCTGGCTTATTGTGTCTAAAAAGACATATTTAGCCACTTGTACGCATGCCCCCATACGTACGCATGCCCCACATTTTAGCACGGTAAACGCGATA
This sequence comes from Nannobrachium achirus, assembly GCF_963921795.1. Classification (NCBI taxonomy): domain Eukaryota; kingdom Metazoa; phylum Chordata; class Actinopteri; order Myctophiformes; family Myctophidae; genus Nannobrachium; species Nannobrachium achirus. Next base: position 44,623,087 of record NC_137832.1, on the reverse strand, counting down.
AAACAATAGAACAAAGCAAATGAAAACATTTTAACACTCACTTTTTCTTTTCTCTAATTACAATCTAAAATATGTACACTTGTTGTAAAAAAACAAAGTTTAAGGCTCTTTGGCCACTAACTAAAGTAAAGCACACTGGCCTTCATGCACACACATCACACATACGCACACACAGGACACAAAGCACTTGGCAGGAGGTGCTTTTGATTGACCAGGCACTTTATATGACTCTTAAATGGCTTTATTGCCTTCCTCTGCTACCCCTCCATCGTCCCTGAAGTCCTCAGGCCCTCCCTGTGACTTGAAATTAATGACACTGTACGCTAACGGGCGCTGCTAACCTCAGTGCTCCCCCCAACGCATGCGGCAGAATAAGCACACACTTAACGCGTGCACACTTGCACACACGCAAGCACGCACTCACCCACATACACACACACACGCGCGCGCGCGCCACACAATACACACGCCACCCGGCTCGTGTCTCAGGTCCCCCTCCCACTGTCTGGAATTCATCAAGGTGACCCTGCAAATCTAGAGCGGACTTCCTCCCCTGGAGTTTTTTTGGTGTGCCCTCCCTTGACCTTGGTTTTCTTTGTGTGTGTGTGTGTGTGTGGGGGGGGGGGGGGGGGGGGGGGGGGGGTTGGTTCAGGTCTATCGACGGACCCCATGCCGTTACTGTAAAAAACATGTCGAGAGGGGGGAGATTGGCTTGACAGATTTTATTTGTCACAACACGGGGAGGGCATGTGTGGGGTCTGACTGCGGGACACAGATTCAGAGGACCAAAGCACAGCTGCGTGTCGTGACCACTTCCAACCTGGCATACCTATTTTGGGCATGTCTTTCTTTCTTATTTATTTTTTTGCAAACAAATATGATGTGCACACCAGCACAAGTACGCTGTGACACCATCAGTGGTGAAAAGCATACTAAGTACATTTACTTAACACTAATACTGCCACCTATTAATTAATTAACTAAGTAATGTACTGGATGGATGGATGGATGGATGTACTTAAAGGAGTAGTAGACATAATATTTTTTTGTATTTGTCACATTCCTAAGACAAAAATGTGATTATAGTATAGTATAGTGACTATAGGTCCCAGATGGGGACCCGAATGCATGGCCCTGGATGGGGACCCGAATGCATGGCCCTGGATGGGGACCCGAATGCATGGCCCTGGATTGGGAATGCGACAAAAACCCAAAAAATATTATTGAACACAAGTCTCCATGGCGTGAGAAATGATTGGAAAAAAGTCATTTTGGAGGTGAACTACTCCTTTAAGTAAAATATGTGAATACTTTTTCCACCACTGGACACCATCAAACAATTACATTGAAAAAAATAAAACAAAAACTGAGATACACTAAAGCACTCGCATCCTCTCTTCTGTAAGAGCCCTGTTTTCATACTCTATGTACACTTTGGGGAGACGTCCGACCCCCGTGCTCCTGACCACACAACCAGAACCAGGTCATGTAATTAAAGAGTGCCGGCAGCGCTGAGACCCAGACTACACACCTCCACCGAGTCCCATAGCTCGGTCCCCCCATAACCCCGCGTGTGTAACGGGGTGTGTGTGTGTGTGTGTGTGTGTGTGTGTGTGTGTGTGTGTGTGTGTGTGTGTGTGTGTGTGTGTGTGTGTGTGTGTGTGTGTGTGTGTGTGTGTGTGTGTGTGGACAAGGTGGGACCTCTGCGGCTCCCTCCATCTGCTGGCTGCCAAGGGCTCCTGTCACCTCCACTCAGAGGCAGCCGAGTGTGACGGCCCTGCCCCGCCTGTTCTCCACAGGTAAGGATTTATAATTTAGGCATTTAGCAGAGCCTGTCCAGAGTGACTTTAAAAAGGCAGAGATCAGGGAAAATGGCACGAACACTACAGTATGGTCAACAAACAACAGGCTGAAATGGCCACGTAAATGGAGTATACAAAGGACAACAATTAAGTGCTTCAAAGGAACTAGGATACCAGGCAAATGTCAAACTTAGCATCTGTCTGTCTGTCTGTCTGTCTGTCTGTCTGTCTGACTAAACCGGTGGTTTTGAACCCCTTTCACACATCAAGGTCCATTATTTATTCAGCATTTGAACCACGCCATTTGGCCACTCAGACCCAAGACTTAGAATTTCTTTTGTCTGGATAAGATTTTTTGTTGGATAAGATTTTCTCCACAATTCCATTCTGTAGAATTGATGCAGTACCATAGGAGAGATACCAGGCAAATGGTGATCAAAATAGCAACTCTTCTACATTCTCCAGTTGTGTAGATTTGTTGTAAATTAAGTCATCGGATGTTTAACATTGATTTAACTCTTGAGAGCATAAAATGAAACCAAATGGACCCGTCATTTTACACACAAGTAACCAACATAGGGCTAGTCCCAGTTGTCCGACGTCCCAGTTGGGCGAACAGACTGTAAAGCAAGCGATCTTCATCCCATTCATGCATTTATCGTGCGCTTGCCCAGGCCTGGGCATAAATATAACTATTGCATTCACCACGGCTTCGTAACTCGCGGGCACTCGCGCCTGCTGCGCTCGGGCGCGAAGAGCAGGACCAAGGTCCGCTGGCCTTCGCGCCGCTTGCAATGTCGTGGACAATAATTCACCCTTTGTTAGCCTCCTGGTTGGTCCCTGGCTGACCAACCAGCAGGCTCTATCTGCCTTGTCCCGCCCTGGTTCCGCCTTTTTTATGTTAAATTAGCTAAAACTTAATTTTTGTAGAAATAAAAACATTTAAAAACATGCTGGTTCACTATGCTGCCACTGAACAGCTCCAATTGACTGAAACAACGTTTGAAATTAGAATTGAGCACACAGAATAACAATATGAAGCAACTGAATTAACATGGCAGTGGATGGAATGTCCCACTGAATGTCCCACCAAGACACAGCAACCAATGGGTGTGGAGAGGGGCAGGACAATGGGCGGGACTTGACAAAGGGTGAATTACAGTCTGTTCGCCCAACTGGGACGTTGGACAACTGGACGTCGGACAACTGGGATTTTCCCACCAACATACAGTACATCTACATAACTTGCATTTGTCAAAAATAAGCTACAAGAACATCTGACTCTTATAGGGTCTGTTAAGTGTGTGTGCGTGTGCTTGGTGCTAAGCATGCGCACGTGTGTGTGTTTCTACCGTATGTGTGGGCACGCTACCCTGCCAAATGGCAGTGATCATAGGCCTTCACTGTGACCGAGTGGCTGGTTGCCAGGTTGATGAACTCTCGCCCCTAAGCTTCTACAAAAACAGTTAGTACTGCCCTCTTCTGTTAGCTTAACCTGATGAGTACATGGCAACCCTGGAGCTCAGCACGGCCTAAATAAAGCTGCTCATAACCTCAAACGAGACTTAGTAGCCCTTAAATTGTATGGGAATTAGTTTTTATTTAGTTAAATGGTTTCTGGACAAATGTAGTAGAACTATTCTAATGGTACATCATGCAAAGGGGCCATAGAGAAGTTTGGTAGCTTATTCAGCGTGCGTCACCACTGCAGACCTCATAATGGTTTGATTCAGAGATTCCTCGTCAGGTCATTTCAGATCAATTAACATCCATATCGTCACTGTCAGGCAGAAACCTTGTATCTCCCAAATTTCAAATGTGTGTGTTTTCTCGTAAAGTAAAGCACTGCTTCACCATATAAGACACACACAAAACTAGTGAAAATAGCAGATTGTCTATTTACACTAGTTTAAATCAATTTTAAAATGATAAATACAAAACAAACGGTTTTGGACACAAGGTTTCCACCCGACAACAACAATATACCAGCAATATGCCAGCGTGTCATTCCTGATAGGCTACACTGTGACCAGCCATATGTTTACCCTGAGTAGGATCCCTAGGAGGCCTAGCAGAGCCCAAAGGTCAGAGGGGCTGTAGTAGATTATATATTATCATGATTGATTTTGTGTGACGTTATTAGAGTAGATCATGTGTTCATTGATTATATTAATTTCTAAGTCTTTATGATGATACTAATACTTGATAGTTAGGAGTCAAGAGGCCTTCGGTAGGCCTCAGTAGCTGTTATTTTGGTAAAGCCTATCTTGTTATGGTACAGCTCGTCCCAGAGGCCTTGGAGCCACACAGTATAACTCTAGTGTCTGACCATTCTTCTTGGCAGAACTACTTTACCACTGACCAGAGTGTTAAACTGTACTTCTGTCCATGATATCATCTACTTATACAATTGGCTTAGAGGCCACGCCCACTTCAAGCAACGGACATGAAGCCTCCAAGCAACGGACATGAAGCCTCCACAAAACGGACATGTTTGAAGCCTATACTCACACAGGCACTGAGAAAGAGAGAGAGAGAGAGAGAGAGAGAGAGAGAGAGAGAGAGAGAGAGAGAGAGAGAGGGAAGGGGAGAGGAGCGGGGCAGTGTATCAAATTACATTTACAACAGAGAGGGAGGGCTGTGTCACACACACACACACACACACACACACACACACACAAATAGCTAATAGTTAGCTCACAACTTTCCACTTTTCTCTTTCACCTCAATCGCAGTAACATCCGTATACACCACGTCATCGCATCACCAATACGTTTTATTTTTTATTTTTTTCAAAACTATTTTTTTTTCCAAATTTTTTTTTCTCAAAAGATTTTTTTTTCTCAATTTTTTTTTCTTCTCAAAAACCTTTTTTTTTTCTCAAAAAACTTTTTTTTTCTCAACATTTTTTCTCTTCTCGAAAAACTTTTTTTTTCTCAAAAAACTTTTTTTTTCTCAAAAAAACATATTTGGCCATTACACACCACACTGCCGCAAAAATAGTATAAAACAATACATCAGATCGTGGCCACCCTGTACCTCAGGGGTTTGTTTTCGACGAATATCTACTCCTATAGACGCAACGCGACAACCTAGAGGGGAGGCCGGCGTAGCCGGCCGACCTTCTAGTGTTACATAAAGCATAACCACCACCACCTAATACATTGTCTTGTCTCCTCATTTTCTCATTGATTATTGATTGATCTGAATTCCTCCACAGGGCCCTCTAGAAGATTGGGCCAACTGAGATCCACTGTTCCAGAACCTGGCCCTAAATGTCAAAATACTGTATTAAAAAGACCCCACATAATGGAGCTACATGTTAATCAACAGGTAAAGTAGGCAACTCACTTGGCTTTCAGTGATTCAAATTGAGAGTTGCTGTTTCCGCTAGGCAATGTGTTGCAACCTCTATGTATGATTTGAGGTTTGTCTGTGTCTTTCCATGCATGTTCTCTTTCTTCACCATCCCTGCCTGTGCAGTTGTTGCTGATTAGAGAAATAGAATACCGATCACAGCACTTTATCCAGTTTCATGTACAGTGCACTATATACGTATGGCTGACATTTCAGTTCCTTCTTTCTTATTCATGTCCTGGGACGTCTTGTCAAATGGTTTGTGGTGTGTCAGTGTACTTTATTCACCACCAGCGCATCGTTGTTGCTGACGAGACAAAGGCATTTCCCATTTCACATGACTAAAATATATATTTATATACATTGTGTATGTTTTGTCTCATGGTGTCTGTTCCCAAACCTAGTATAGTTTATAGCCTACTAAACAGCTAACACACCTGGACCATTGATACGCTGCCAGCCAGGTACATTTTTGAAAAAATCTTGACAATTTGTGCAAGACCCGATTCTATAAATGTCTTCTAAATCCTTCTGAGGTTTTTGAAAAACACATGTTTCTCAAACCTTTTCATGTCAAGGTGAGAAGCTAACGACACAGGTGAGTAGCTAACCTGCCGACGTGGGTGAATGTTACCTCTATGCCTAAATCTAACCCAAACCCTAACCCTTACCTCAGTAACCGTGAGTTAACCTGCTGACTCCCTTAATCGAAATGATGGGATGTAGGAATAGCGATTTCCCCATTTTCACTACTTTTGTGCAACACTTTTATACGATGAAGCAGGGCTTTAATTTACGAAAAGACATATAAATGTGAAACTTGGAGATACAAGGTTTCTGCATGACAACGACTATATGCTGAATCTGTAACCGAGGAATATGAGCCTGCGCAGTATGAGTGTCAGGTGAAGACTTGAGAAGAAGTTATCCCACAAGTAGCCTATTCCCTCAGAGAATCTGCTCCACGGAAGTCGCCTGAAAACGCCTGAGGTGACAGAAGGAACCAGGGGTAATGCACTGTGTGAGGACATGATGAGCTTCAGTGTTAATGGCACTCGTTGCGGGTTATCGCGATAGAGATGATTGACCGTCCAATGGAGCGGGTCAATCATCTGGCTGGTGCCCTTTTCATGTCGATGGGTTGGAGTCAGGAGAGATAAATCTGCAACTGTCTGCACAGTGTCTGCACAGTGTGTGTGTGTGTGTGTGTGTGTGTGTGTGTGTGTGTGTGTGTGTGTGTGTGTGTGTGTGTGTGTGTGTGTGTGTGTGTGTGTGTGTGTGTGTGTGTGCGGTTCAGTGCGCTTCAGAGGATCGTACCGTATGCACTCTGCTCATAAATAATAGCCATGCATTATTCAGGGACGTTCGTCTGGCTAATGCCCCATAATGTGCCCAAACACTTATAATGCACTCTGCTGCCAAGGTGGCAGAGACCACCTTGCATGCACACTGACGCACACACACTTGCACTCACTCGCACACACACACACACACACACACACACACACACACACGCACGCAAGCATGCACGCACGCACGCACACACGCACGCACGTGCGCACGCACGCGCGCACACGCACACGCACACACACACACACACACACACACACACACACACACACACACACACACACACACACACACACACACACGCACACACACACACTAACAGACAGGCCTTTTCAAGATTTCTCTCAATATCTTCTTCAAATTATTTCATTTTCCTAATCCTATTAAAATAATACTAATAATAATGCTACTCCCACACTCTCCAAAAGGCTTTGCTTATGCACCAGTAACCCCTATGGGAGTGTCGCCACTCCGACAATAAGAAGTCAATTTCGGAGTGGCGACATGTCGGAATGAAGAGAGCCTCCCAGTTAGTTGTGTCATATTACACATTTTACAGATTATTTTGGCAGATCGGCTATTTTGTCCAAATGTTTTTTCCCCCCGAATATTCATCCTTTGCTGCTTATTTTGACATGCCCAGATAGAGTTCCTGGGTTAATAGATATATTTTGTTCTCTGAGTGTAAATCAGTTTTGTAGTTTTGTTGGAATATGTGTCTGCTGTAGTGAGGACAGAGCTAGATAGTGCTACAGATCTAATAGGCAGTGGTTCTCAACCTCTTCAGGCCATGATCCCCAAAAAATCATATTTGAACTGGGGACCCCCCACCCTGCACAAGCACTTGGAATTGCTTGGAACATGCTCATGTTGTGAGCATGTAGATCATATTTGACAATTTGACCAATATTTGACCTATACTAAAAAGGTCTTTAAAGTCCTTAAATTGTCACTTTAGAAATGTGCAGATACCCTGTATACCTTATACTGTATGTTGGTCTGTTTATACTGTTGAGTGAGAATTCTTTTTAACATTCAGCTAAACATCTTCTCTTTGGGGGTCCCAACCCACAGGTTGAGAACCACGCAGCATCACAGGATTGCCGATAAGCCAGTGTTGAGACATTAAAAACCCAACAGCTTCATGAATCTGGGCAGGAAGGGCTCTTTAAAAAAGGAAAAGAACAAAAGATTGAACAGGAAACTTACAGGTCCTCAACATGTACAGTATGTGAGTGCTTTGTTGATAAGACACAGGTTATATTTATATATCTTATGGTATAGCTAGCGTTAACCATTTACACCTACTATGAGAAATAGCTGATCTACAAGCTCACAAAGCGGCTATTTTGGTATTTCGCAACACAATTTCCACCTACAATGATGTCCCCAAAAACTCTGTTAAACTCTCACATGATTCCTAGAATCTTGTTTTGGTCTAGTATAGCTCCCCAAACAATGGCTCCATTCATGCATTCTCTCTCTCTCTCTTTCTGTCACTCTGTGTCTATTTCTTTCTTTCTTTCTTTCTTTCTTTCTTTCTTTCTGTCTTTCTTTCTTTCTTTCTTTCTTTCTTTCTTTCTCTCTCTCTCTCAATACATATATTTCTTTCTCTCTCTTTCTCTTTTAACCGCATCCATTTTCTTTCCTCTCTGCTTTCTCTCTGCCCACATTGACTCTGTCCAAAAACAGTAAAGGTCAAATCCCCCTGACCCACGCCCTTCTCTCCCACTGTCCTGACTTAACAATGCTTTGTTTATTTTGTGATTTTACAGTATGATGTTGGTGGATATGACAAATTGCATAGCAAAGACAGAAACAAGTTGGGTGACGTCAAGAAAGTAGCACCGGCATAGAGTTATCGTGCCGTTGCAATGGTACGAGTTATGCACAATAAGCCAAACCAAATGTATCACATAGTACAGTAGAAATGTTGTAGATGTCATGCCAACATCTCTCCGGGTGCCATCCAAGTTCCACAACTGGCCAACCGAAACAACATCATAAATCTGTTTTCTCTTTTATGCCCATTACTAGATTTTTTTCTGTCTTGCAAATTCCCTCAATCACATTCTGTGTTGTTAAAACACGCATGCACACGCACGCACGCACGTACCGCGGTACGCATGCACGCGCACACACACACACGCACGCACGCACGCGCGCACGCGCGCACACACACACACACACACACACACACACACACACACACACACACACGCACACTCGCACACAAGCCTCTCTGGCTCCATCAAACATGCTCACGTCCCTCACCCTAAAAATCCCCAGTGTTAATTTCACTTTGCGAGTGAGCAAATGGAAACAAATGGACCCCCTTGAAAACTTCGGCACTATTCTGTGCCGAACATTGACTGAAAATAGAAGATCTACAAGCTCAGAATGTGTTGCTTTGTGGTGCATTGTGAGCTTGTAGATTTGCTATTTTCTCCAAAGAGATTTGGTGTAGAGGGAAAGGGGATCAGACCTAATAGAGCCCTGGGGGACCCCGGGCCACTAAATACAGTAAATGGGGTTTAAGTTGTTAAATACCGTACTTTCAGATAAAAAAGGTCATGAACTGCTATAGTGAGGAGTGAGGACAGGTGAGGTTAATGAACAGAACCTTATGTAAAATAACTCAATGAGCACTGCAAATGGACCTTATGGGTCCATTTTAACATTCTGAGTTAAATTAACACTCAAGATTTGTGTGGGTTTATAAAAAGAAGAATAAAGGGAGTATATGAATGGAAAGGACAGAGGTCTTACCTGCCTTAATTTGCCCTAATATCTCTTCTCTTCTCTTCTCTTCTCTTCTCTTCTCTTCTCTTCTCTTCTCTTTGTTTCACTTGTTGAAATTCTTCTTTTCTCTCCTCCAGTCTCCAGCTCTCTCTTGTCTCTTCTCCTTCACTGCTCACACTCAACGCTCCACCAAGAAAGTGTGTGGTGTGGATGTGGATGTGTGTGTGTGAGCGTGTGTGAAGTCTGCGTCTCGTCACTGCGCACATCAGCAGGTCCCTGAGCCGGCAAGTGAGCGACTTTGCTTTGTGCCGCCCTCAATGCTGTACCAACTGAGAGACTGGGAGGGAGGCGAGAGAGGGAGAGGCAGAGGGAGAGGGAGAGAGATTAGTTCTCTGCACAAACACATTGTCCCCTCAGGGAGATTCCTCCCTCCTCTCTCTCTCTCTCTCTCTCTCTCTCTCTCTCTCTCTCTCTCTCTCTCCCTTCCTTTCCACCCCTCCCCTCACCTGCAGTTTCTTTCTTTTATCCTCTCCCAATTATTTGTCTCCTATCAGGTCTTTGCCTCCTTTCATCCTGAGACCTTGTAGTATGAGTGCAATGTCTTACTCTTCCTTTCCCTTCAGTCCCGTATGAGCTTCTTGGATTTTAATCTCCTCTTTTGTTTAGGTCTTTTCTTTCTCCCCCTCCTCTTATAATTTCCCCCTCTGTCTGAATCGTGAACTGAACTGCCAGAACAACACAACGCAAAGGCAGAGACAACCCAAATATCTCTGCCACGTTTTGTTTGCTTCATTTTACCCCTCTGACAGAGTGTAAATACACGGGTGCCATGGCATTGGTCAGAAATCTCATTGTTCCTATCCCATTAGTCTCTGGTGATGTTAACCTGGTGAAAAATACTATGCCTAAACCTAAACCTAACCCTAACCCTAACTTCAGTAAAACTATGCCTAAACCTAACCCTAAAACCTAACCCTAACTATATTCGGACTAATGAGATTTCGGACTTATGGGCAGTCCCCAAATAGACCATTGGAGCTTGATAGATAGTTTACTGAATACAAGACAGTGTGGGGGTGAGAAGGAATGCCAATAACTTTTCAAACTTTTGAGTGTCTGTTGCCTGAGTTCAAGTGATATTGACAGCAGTGTGGGTCAAGTCCTGCTGCTTCCTGTAGTTAGCCTGCATATGGGGAGATTGTATGATGCTATGCTCAAGAGGATACAAAATCAGGCTTTTCAAAGGGACAATATTGTCAAAATTTGGAAATGTTTATCATAATTATTATACGTTCTGACAACTTATGAGGCTCATATTGTCTGTGTTTATATGTATATTCCACTTGTATTCCCAACCGCTCATTCCGAATCATGTAAACACCTCAATTAGAATAGAATATTCCATTCCGGTCAATTGGAATAGAATATTCTATTCCGGAGGGGTGGTATATCCCATTTGAATCGGAATATATTATTCAGGTTCCATGTAAACAGTTTGGGTATATGAATCTCTGTTCGGAATGAGTTCATTCTGAATGAATAAATATTGTTCATGTAAGCCATAGTATTTCACGGTGTTAGAACCAAGTCCTCGTGCAAGTCAGCGGATGCTATAGTGACAGGTCACTCAATCAGATCGTGCACTAAGTGATCAGTTTAACCTTGAGGAGGCTGGCCCCCCCACTCAGGTTTATTTAAGCCTGATGTGTTCTTAATTACAGATTTTATCTTCAGCCATCTAATCTGCTCTAGACCCAAATACCGGTAAACCCCTGTGCTGCATAGAGGGGCACAACACCAGTGCAGAGGAGGTATTTTGTGTGCGCGCGCCTGCATGCGTGCGTGCGAGCGTGCACATTTGTGTGTGTTTAAGGGTAATGAACCGGTGTGTGGGTAACGCGGGGAGGGCACGTTCGGTCAGTGACTAGTACACTAGAACATCCAGGATTGCGTGCATGCATGTGAGAGTGTGTGTGTGTGTGTGTGTGTGTGTGTGAGAGAGAGAGAGAGAGAGAGAGAGAGAGAGAGAGAGAGAGAGAGAGAGAGAGAGAGAGAGAGAGAGAGAGAGAGAGAGAGAGTGTGTGTGTGTGTGTGTGTGTGTGTGTGTGTGTGTGTGTGTGTGTGTGTGTGTGTGTGTGTGTGTGTGTGTGTGTTTGTGGTATGAGACATAGATGAAGATGAGAGAGACCCCCCCCATCCTCACCAACCCCTCTGCAAGCTGCCCTGGAATGGGGAACATAATATGAATATGCCTCTGGTATATGCTTACTGTGGGGGGTTGGCAACTATAGCCTACTAGAGTTTTCGTCTTCCAAAACAAAAAGCCTCCCCCCGTCGGGCTTCTCCACGGGGGGTTCCGTTTGCCTAACCGCACTCCTCTCCCTCCGCAACCCCTTGGGAGACTCCCAGCTACCCCTCTCTGCTGCCGCTCACCTCCACCCCTCCTCCGCGTCTCCTCACTAGCTCTCTATGCCCCCCCCCCCCAATCTAATTTCCTTCCCTCCCAGGCTGAACGCTAACGAGCGCTCCAGTCGCTAACGAGCGCCTCCATCGCTCTCTTGGCCTCAGACTCTTCCCTGCTCCTCTTTTGTCTTCACCCTGGACGGAGTCCTCGGTTCATTCAACCACATGAACCACTGTCTATAGCAGGGGTGGGCAACTTTGATGATGGCGAGGGCCACTATATTTCCAACTTCACTCCAGAGGGCCACATTGCATATTGTCTGTTTTTTGTCCTACTTTGTCATTCTATTATCTCATACAAAAGAAGCAAAAATAGCAGATCTACAAGCTCAAAACGCATCGGCTATTTTTGCTTCTTTTGAATTGGAATCCTGAATAATTTTTTGTCATTTTTGAATTGGAATCCTGAAATGTAACATTTTGAATTAATTTCAAACACATTTAGTTATAAACTCATTTATGAACTTAAATACAAATAAATACATTGGACATAAAAAAAACACATTTTAATACTAGTCATTAAGCTACTAATATAGGAATTAAAGCAGGTCATGTTTGGAATTGTAACAGCTGAAATCAATAATATATCGGTATTCCAGTATCAACCTGCGGGTCGCATTAAGTGAAGGTGGGGGCCGCATGTGGACCCCGGGCCGCCAGTTGCACATGTATGGTCTATTAGCGTCCCTATCCCTATCCTCCTGGGCATGCCACAATGACACAATAGGCCAACATTCGGCGAAAATAGCTGCTCTACCAGCTCAAGAGATTTGACGTAGGCCTAGTGGAGGGGACCAAGTATGGACCCCTGGGGGATCCCCTGGTCAACGAAATATGTACAGTATAGGGTTTAGGTCAGTTTGGGAACCAAACATTTTAGCTCAAGACCCAAAAAAAGAAATTAGACATTTGCCCAGTATCCAAGCTAGTGAAAACAGCAGATCTACAAGCTCACAACGTTGTGAGCTTGTAGATCGGCTATTTTCACTGCTTCTTCTACATTTTGTTTTCAAATTTATGGAATTCCTTCGATTTTTTTTAACTTAATTTTTAATTCATGGGTCTAATTCAAGATTTTTGGGGGAATGTTTATTGAAAATCTTTTGAAATTACAATAATTAAAAACAAATTGTAGGAAACAAAAAATAAAAGGACCCGTAAAAATGTGCCCGCGACCCACAAATGGGTCCCGGCGGTTTAAGTGGTGAAGCCATTTATCGCTCCCTTATCTCTCTCAAAACGTCGTCCGCAACTCTACACATATTTCTCTCCTCTCTCTGTCGCCCTCAGACCCCCCCCCCCCCACACTCTATTTTTTTCTCCATTCTCTCTCATTATTTTTTTGTTCCTCTTCTTTTCAGGTCGACCATTATCTTTTTGGCCTTTCAACCGTTTTTTTTTTTTCTTTTTTTTTCTGTCTGAATGTAATTTGGTACCAGTGTGCACGCAGGCTGGCCCTTGAAAAGAGCGGGGAGAGGAGGGAGGGTTGATGTGTCTGAATAAATAAGCATGGGTAATTTGCTGTGAAAACCTGCGTTGTGTTATTTACTTTCTCTCCCTCTCCATCTTCTGCCCTGCCTCCACATTTCAGAAGAGAGGAGGAGATAAAGACACAATAATGGCGCGAGATCCTCAGCAGAAGCTCATTATATGGTTGTCAGCAAAGTTCTCTCTCAGGGCCTTGTGACGGATCTGTGCCACCCCGCCCCCAAACCCCTACCCCCTATACCCCAACACACACACACATGCATGTCATTATAGTTGAAAACTAGCCTGGGATCAGTAGCATTTTCGGGTTTCTGATCCGGTTGGGAGCGGAAACAACCTATGTCATCTTGTAGTCCTAGACCTAGACGGACTACACTTTGACCGGAAAGATCAAACCATGAACAGTTTTAAACCAAAAGAATTACCCACACTCAAGGGCATCATTTTGGGTCCTACCCAATAAAACCCTTGATGCAGCGTAGCTTTGCTTATTTTTGAGCGGTGCAAACCGCTCCTATAGACCGCTTTTTTACCAAAATGATGATGACATGAGTTAGCTAGACCAATAAAACACTTCGATTCTGTTGATTTGTCCATGATGTCATAGGCACAGAGGCACCCGATTCGTTCACCCTGATTTAGAACGCGTTTAGGCCGCAGAAAATACGTCATAAAAAACAATGTCATAGGCACAGAGGTACCTGATTGGTTCACCCTTTAGGCCATTGAATTTGAATTTCAAAATTGTATTAGATGAATATCACTGATAAGCGATAAAATAACCACACTTTTAGACAGACTGTGGATAATTTCACAGGTTATAAATGACAGGCAGCTAATACAAGTTTAAAATACAAATGAACAGACTTTGAAAAAATAAAATATTCATCTTCTGGCCTCTTCTGGCCTCTCTGGAGATCGACTCTCTGTAGCTCTACTTATTGTGGAAAAGTATCCACACGCTTCCCCTCTGCTCCAAGGCTCCACCATGGTCACCTTGTCCTTTGGTTTCCTCTCCCAGTAACTACCACAGATGTAAAGAGCTAGATGCCTCGTTCGCCTACTATAATATACCATCTATTGTGATGTAAACATGACATCATGTACATGATTGAATAGAATTGGTTTATATTGATGATGTATATTGTGAATGTTAACCTAGTGATTGTGAATGCTAACTTGTCGCTGCTGATAAATGCTAGCCTGATAAATCAGTCTGCACATCACCACCCCCTGTTGGTGGGCAAAACGAAGTGAAACGTAGTGTGTGAAGAGTCTAACGCTTGCAGTCAGGCTAGATAAATGCTGACTTGGTGATTGTGAATACTAAACTGCTAGTGTTGAATTTGGCAAATTTATTTTTAGAACAGCTAGCTATTGATTGATCATGGCCACACACACGCACGCACGCACGCACGCACACACACACACACACACACACACACACACACACACACACACACACACACACACACACACACACACACACACACAAACAACGCACACACACACACACACACACACACACACATACACACACACACACACACACACACACACACACACACACACACACACACACACACACACACACACACACACACACACACACACACACACTGCACACACATATTAACCATATTTATAACTACCAGTAAGACTCCCTAATCGGGAAAATAGGCCAAAAGTTTGTTTTACCAATTATTACACTCTATGTGAACATTTACATCAACAAATCCCAAGTACTATGCAGAACGACCCATTTCAAGTTTTTAATGTACAACAATATTTAGAAAATAGGTCTACAAGCTGACAGTCCTCGTCCCTTATATTCCCATAGGTTATATGGAGATCTCAGTGTTTGTCAGTCCTTGTTCATTTATGCCCATATATGGACATCTCTATATCTACTGTAACAGTCCTTGTCCCTTTATGCCCATATATGGAGATCTCTTAACTGTAAGTCCTTGTCCCTTTTATGCCCATATATGGATATTCCTGATGTCATCAGTATATGAACATATATGGGCTTTCTGATATGCCCATATATGGAGATCTCTTAACTGTAAGCCCTTGTCCCTTTTATGCCCATATATGGATATCCCTGATGTCATCCGTATATGCCCATATATGGGCTTTCTAATATGCCCATATATGGAGATCTCTGTATCTCCATATATGGGTATAAAAGGATACTTCAGGTCTGACATCAGGTTTGTTTATATTGGGTTGCTAGGTTTGACATCACAAACTCTATGGGCCATCTGACCTAGAAATCTATATTTGGGCATAGATGACTCATCGTGACCTCATCACACGTCGACCGCACGTGTGACGTGCGGTCGACCGCACGTGTGACCGACGGACGGCCGGTGGAGGTTTTCATACAAAACTGCGACCTTACGGTCGCAATTATTCTGGCTTTGAAAAAAAAAAAGTTAGTGTTAAATAAGAAACATGTACCAAGAGTGCCTGAGAGGTGGGATATTGGTCTGATGCTTAGTTCTTCGGTTCAGAGGTGCCATGTTCAAACCACAGTCTTCCCAGAGTTCAATGATGCACTACGTTGGAATTTTCTATGCAAACTTATACATGGGCAACTCAAAATGTCTTTATGAATGCATTGGGCAGAATGGGCACTCACAAATTCTGAGTTATGGTAGCTCTGTTGGAAAAGCTCTTGATTCATCAACAGAAGGTCGTGGAATCAATTTCCGGCATCAGCACCCCTGCATCTGAGCAATGGACACTGACGGTTTGATTTATCTCTCCTTTAAAAGGCCATTGTCATTGACAATGCATTGGGCGCTTAAAGTTAAATATTTCAAAAATTACAAATTATTTCAAGGTCAAAATCTTAAGAATACGTGTCCACGAAGATTTCAGATTTAAGTTTTAAAAGTTAAATACCTCCAAAACTACGAAACATTTCAAAGTAAAATCACACATTAAAATTGAACCTTACTGTGGACTTGCATGCTTTGAGACTTTTACTTTGAAATAATTTGTAGTTTTTGAAATATTTCACTTTAAGCACCCAATGCATTGTCAATGGAAAATTACAAACTTTGGCAAGCTACTAGAGCTACAAACGTACACCTAGAAACACAGTTCACACTTTATCGTGTTGAGCTTACTGTGGAAATGTTTTCCTGAAAATGAATATTTGAAATGTTTTATGGTTTTAGAGATATAAGCTTTACAAAATTCGGAAAATTAACATGGGGCTCAATGGCAGATTTGCGCGCCTAAAAAAAACACGTTCGCCTAGGAACTCCATTCATACTTTTTATAATTCTCCTAAATGTGGACACACATACTTGAAAGTTTTACTTTGAAATGTTTTGTACTTTTGGAGATATTTAATTTTAAAATCTTAAATCTGAAAACTCTGGCACCTCGCTGTTCCTACATACTTTAACCGAGCAACTTGATTCACAATTCAAAACTTTCACCTTACTGTGGACGACATGCATGCTTGAGATTCTTACATTGAAATAATGTGTAGTTTTTGAAAGGCAGTAAACTTGACCCTGGCAACTACAGGCCAATCTCAATCCTTAGTTCCATCTCTAAGGTAATGGAAAAAATTGTCTATGAACAGGTGGCTAAATATCTTGAAGAGAATAAACTGATCTACGAGTTCCAGTCTGGCTTCAGAGAGTCCCATTCCACAGATACATGCCTCATCTATTTGAATGATTACATCAAACGTGAAATTCACGATGGCAAATATTGCGGCATGGTCATGCTGGACCTCCAGAAGGCATTTGACACCGTCGATCATTCTATTCTGATTGAAAAACTCAAAGCTATTGGTCTTGATAGCACAGCAGTGAGATGGATGCACTCTTACTTGGTGGGGAGGGAACAGATGGTGGAAGTCAACGGAACCCTGTCCCCCCCCCCTCCCAGTAAAGTGGAGTACCTCAAGGGAGTATACTAGGACCACTGTTGTTCTTAATATACGTAAACGACATGTCATCTGCTTGTGACTGCAATCTGTTTCTGTTCGCGGATGACTCGGCTCTCCTAGTCTCAGGCAGAGACATTTTGCAGGTTGAAAAGGCCCTTAACTGTGAACTTAACAAGATCTGCACCTGGCTCAATGACAACAGACTCTCAATTCACCTAGGCAAAACTGAATGTATCCTCTTTGGATCTAGTCAGAAACTTAGCCTAGTTGAGAACTTCACAATTAAAGTAGGTGACACTGTGATAGAAAGAAAAAACCACATCTGCTACCTGGGTTGCATCCTGGAGGCTAACCTATCCAGTGAAAAAATGACCACCAAGGTAATCAATAAAGTCAATCAACGAATTCGCTTCTTGCAAAGAGTTGCCCCACTGATCAATATTAAATCCCGAAAGACACTAGGAGGTGCTCTTATTGGGCCCCTCATTGATTACGGAGTCCTTGTCTGGTATCGCGACGCCCCAGCTGCCTTAAAGCTAAAGCTCCAAACAGCCCAAAACAAACTAATTAGGGTTGTGCTTGGTCTCCCTCCTCTGACCCACCTTACCGAGCATCACCACGAAAGCGTGGGGTGGCTCAAAGTAGCTGACAGAGTACAGCATCTTGCAATGGGCCTGGTGTACAAGATACACTACACCTCCAAGATTCCCATGTACCTGACAAACTACTTCTTAAAGGTCAAGGATGTTCACGATCATAACACCAGAGGCAGCTCCACTAATCATCATCAGCGTAGATTTAACACTAAACAAGGCGCTAACTCGTTCTCCTGCTATACCATCAACATGTGGAACGCCCTTCCACAAGCCCTAAAGGAGAGCAAATCCCTAGCCTCCTTCAAAATTGGTATGAAAAGTCACCTTCAGACAGCAGCTACCCGTGACTTGTAAACAGACTAAGCCCCCATGCTCCCCCCCCCTTTTTCTTTGTATTCTGCCTTTTGTATTTGATGTTATGCTTTTGAAACTGATATTATCCTAGATAAAGTACTATGTTCTATCCGTCTGTCTTTCAATGTTATATGAGATACTTAAAGTGTGGTTCCTGTGGAAATAAGCCTCGGCTTTCTAGGATCTCCTTTTAGTTGACCTTGTACCAGTGATTTGTACTGTCATGAAACTGTACTTTTTTCTATTGCAAACTTCTAATAAATTCTTCAAAAAAAAAAGCGCCCAATGCATTGTCAATGACGATGGAGATTTAAAGGAGGGAAAAAGCAAACCATCAGTGTCAAATGCTCTGATACAGTATTGCCAGCCTTGGGATTTGATCCCACAACTTTTCGATGATGAGTCAAGAGCTCTTCCAACTACGCTACCTAATCACACATGCTTTGGTTGCCCAAGACATTTTGAGTCACCCATGCATATCTTTACAAAGAACATTCCAAAGTGCTCCTACAGGTAGACTGGGGTTTGAATATGGAACCTCTCTACTGAAAGTCAGATCATTAGACCACTTTACTACCTGTCAGACACTCAAGGTACAGCTCCCTCTGTGTTTTAAAGTGTTTTTTTCTCATTTTCTATTATTCTAGCCTTGAAAAGAAGAAGAGAAAAGGTAAATGTTGAATAAGAGACGTGTACCAAGAGAGCCTGAGAGGTGGTATAGTGGTCTAATCATTAGTTCTTTGTCTCAGAGGTGCCATGTTCAAATCCCAGTCTTCCCATAGTTCAATGATGCACTACATTAGAATTTTCTATGCAAACATATTATACATGTAATGTGTGTAATAATAAAGATATTATTTAATATCTTCAATTTAAAAGGGAAAAGCATTTATGATTGCCAGACCCATGAAATGGGTAGGCCTACATAAGCAAATGTCGGTCTGTCCGGGTTTTCTATATAAAGGGTATATATGATGATGACATGATGATGACATGCCTACAAAAGGCATGATGTCATAAATGATGATGACAGACAGGGGGTCTGGCACAACCAGGTTGACCTGGTCTAGTTATTTAAAGAAAAGGCTTGAAAATCGAAGTCCACAATATATCATACTCCCTAAATATTTTTGCACCGCTCACGGGTGCGATTTTTTGTATAGTTCGTTTGGTATATCCATCTTTTAGTCCAACTCGTAGCGACGCGCAAGGCACTTCTCAAGCATTTAAATGGGGATTGGGGAAACAAACAGGGAGGGACCAAAACAAAGTGGCGCCGCTTCTTCTGGCTAGGCCACGCCTAGACCGGATCACACAGCCTGTTTAAAATGAATACCAGGCTTTCCTCCGAGGTGGAAAGTCTGGTGATGCCAGGTTATTTGAAAACTGAAGAAGAAATCACACCTGTGGAAAGTGAGCGGCGCTGATGATGATGACAGACCCACATGACATCACAGGATGGACCCACGTGACGTCTCATCACTATGATGTCAAATCAGAAAAGGGACATACGGATACGTAAATGAGCATTTGATACACCTCTCCATGGGCCTGGTGTGCGTACATGCCTGTGTGTGCGTGTGTGTGTGACTGGTAGAGATGTGGGTTGTGACAGGTGCATCCCCCATTACGACATCCGAGAGTGATTCCACCCATGATTTGTTCTAGCAGCTGTGTTTGTGCTTCTGTGGCAAAACAATAAAAAAATAAATGCTTGTTGCGACCGAAGGTTGCATATACTCTGAAGAACCGTGTCGCTTGAGTGTCCTTCCTTCCTTCCTTCCGTATCCTCGTGACCGTCCGTATCCTCTGTGATGTCAGTGTGATGTCAGCGAGTTGTGACATCACTTCCTGTACAGGGCGGCTACACGAAATGTGGATAACACTATATATGGAGATAGTCCAGTCCATCATGTCATATGGGACTACCGTCATAGAAAGTAGCCATTGTTAGGCCGGAGTCATTGGCTGTCTAAACATGGAGATGTGGATAACACTATATATGGAGATAGTCTAGTCCAATATATATGGGACTACCGTCATAGACAGTAGCCATTGTTAATCCGGAGTCAATGGCTGACTGTCTGTACAGGAAGTGATGTCACATGACATACTTTTTATGCCCATATATGAGTCCTAACATGGAGATGTGGATAACACTATATGGAGATAGTCTAGTCCAATATGTCATATGGAACTACCGTCATAGACAGTAGCTATTGTTAGGTCGGAGTCAATGGCTGTCTGTCTGACTGTCTGTACAGGAAGTGATGTCACATGACATACTTTTTATGCCCATATATGAGTCCTTCTGTACCACATCTCCATGTTTAGGCAAACTCCACACAGAAAGGCCCTATCGCCAACCCAACCTAGGGTGTGAGCGATAGGGCCTTTCTGTGTGGAGTTTGCCTAAACATGGAGATCTGATCCTCTGATCTGATACGGGCGGCTGGACTTAGATCACCTATGAAAGGATGTCCATGAAAGAATGTCCATCCACCTGGAGAAAAGAAAATGTAACAAGGAGGTGGCAACAGGGCGGCCAAATAAAGTTATTAGGCCTGGATCCAACTTTAAGTCGACGCACATGATTCCAGAAGTGTAGTGCTTATTCGCTCTTGTATCAAACCGGTACTCGAAACGTACTTAGAATTTAACATATTTTCTAAAGTAAATATGGGGGCTGCTGTGTTAAGAACGTTTCGTTGTCAAGCTCAACGTTGGGCATTTGGACCTATACATGGAGAAATGGAGCGAATCTGTTTGGCCTAAACATGGAGATGTGGATAACACTATATATGGAGATAGTCTAGTACATCATGTCATATGGGACTACCGTCATAGACAGTAGCCATTGTTAGGTCGGAGTCAATGGCTGTCTGTCTGACTGTCTGTACAGGAAGTGATGTCACATGACATACTTTTTATGCCCATATATGAGTCCTTCTGTACCACATCTCCATGTTTAGGCAAACTCCACACAGAAAGGCCCTATCGCCAACCGAACCTAGGGTGTGAGCGATAGGGCCTTTCTGTGTGGAGTTTGCGTGTTCTCCCCGTGTCTCCTAGGGTTGATACCCTCACAAAAACATGAACAAACTCCCCCCAGAATGACAACTAGAATCGTCAGAGAAACGCTGTGGTTGGCCAGATTGTCAAGAATTGGCGCGACCTCGCCCTTTAGGGCGAGGTTGCATGTCACCCTGAGGTCGCATTCCACCCTCGGGTGTCTTACTAGTGTAGTGATGCGTGCTGAGTGGGGACATGCCCATTGCCCATATATATGATATGCCCATATATGACACCTCTGTATCTGTCGGTACTTGTCCCTTGTATGCGCATATATGAGATGTCTGTATCATTCAGTCCTTGTTATTGTTTTGAGTGAGCATGCAAGAGAGTACAGTATCTGCGGTCCAGGTACCCAGGACCAGAGCTGAGATGAGATCCAACTCAAGGAGGGGAGCAGTATCGGCCTGCAAAGAGGATGCTCATGGTGGGGTCGTGTCGGATGAAGAAGAGGAAGGGGTGGTCAGCAATGAAGCGACGAGGCCCACCACTGAATTCCACTGAAGCAGAGGCGGAGGCGGCAGCTGCCTCAGTGCCCTCCTCGTTCACTTCCACAAAGGCCTTGTGCACCACCTTGGAAAGCGCCAGGTCGCTGGCTGGAGACATTCCGGAGAAGTCACTCTCTTCTTCGTCAAAGGCATCCACCATGCCCATCTTGATCAAGGTGTCTTTCATGTCATATGTCTCCTCCATCTTGAAGCGAGGCAGGCCAAGCAGAACTTCCTCCTGCCACATGTTGTTTGGATTGGTCCAGTGCACAAACCTTTCATAAGTTAGATTCTTTTCTAGCGCCACCAGACCTGTCGTATCGTCAAAGGTATCGTCCTCCATCTCATCGCCGGGCAGAAAGATAAGCATGCTGAGGTCTTTCCCTGTGTAGGGCAGCTCTACAACCCGACACTTGACTTCAGGAATGTAGGCAAGAGGGAATTCACTCGTCTGGTACATCATCTTCACCGGCTTGCTTTCGGTCTTGCTGAGTCTGAACTGTTTATCCCTGGTGCGGTACTTACGGAATAACTTGTCCCACTTGGCTTTGAAGTAGATGGCATTGGCCAACACCAGTCTGGTACGTCCATCCACCACACCCGGGGCAAGCAAGTCCTTGATTTTACCTTGTGTTTGTTTCTCCACCCAGCTGTTCACGTTCAGCCTGGCTCCTTCTGCGTTGCCAACGAAGTCCACAGGCTCCAGCTGTGCACCATAGTGCTTCCCGGTGGCATTTAGGAACTCCTGAACAAACTGGTAGGACTGCTCTCCATACAGGCGATTGGCCAGGCTGAGGGCGTAGGACTTCTCTCCATACAGGAGTCCATACAGGCGGTTGACCAGGCTGAGGGCGTAGGACTTCGACTTGTCCCGGTCGCTGTTAAGGTCACTCATGAGCTTAGAGAAGTCTGTGTGGACGCCGTCCTTAAAGTGCAGGACCTCTGACATCTGGGTGGCGGTGTTGCCACGGGCCCCCAGCAGTACCATGGCCAGAGCCGAGAAGATGCTGAGAGGAGAGTAGAACACATTGCTGGCGTTGTTCTCTTCTGTCAGCTGTTTGAACAGAGACAGGGAAAATGTGTTGCTGGCCACTGCCAGGGCCGTTGGCTCCAGCTGTGTGTCATAGTGCTTCCCGGCACTTAGGAACTGGTAGGACTGATCTCCATACAGGCGGTTGGCCAGGCCGAGGGTGTTGGACTTCCCTGACTTTTGAATTAACACTTGAATTAACTTCATGTTTGTAAAAGAACACATGAAATCAGATGACTGTAACCTCTGCGTCCAGGAGAACATTACACTCTAAATAATGCGATGCATTCTAGTTTTAAGCTGCTGTTCCATGACACTTGCATCATCACTATGATGACAATCATGCCCAATTATGGACGGAGTTATGTGTCAGTCTTGCCCACAGTGCCGGTTCAAGTTTCGTTTTTTGAGGATACGGGCTTTGAATATGGCCTAAGGGGTCTCAGTGAGATTAAATGTATACCAGTAAGACTCCCTAATCGGGAGATAAGCGACCGTTGGTCGCTTATCTCCACAAATAGGCCAAAAGTTTGTTTTACCAATTATCAAGACACTTTCATGCCCATATATGGAGATCCCTAACAGAATCCCTTTTATGCCCATATATGGAGATCCCTAACAGCATCCCTTTTATGCCCATATATGGAGATCACTAACAGCTAACAGAATCCCTTTTATGCCCATATATGGAGATCCCTAACAGAATCCCTTTTATGCCCATATATGGAGATCCCTAACAGAATCCCTTTTATGCCCATATATGGAGATCCCTAACAGAATCCCTTTTATGCCCATATATGGAGATCCCTAACAGAATCCCTTTTATGCCCATATATGGAGATCCCTAACAGAATCCCTTGTATGCCCATATATGGAGATCCCTAACAGAATCCCTTTTATGCCCATATATGGAGATCCCTAACAGAATCCCTTTTATGCCCATATATTGTGGAGAAATCCCTGCTCTGAGTATCTGACATCAGTGTGATGTCACCTGTTTATGCCCATATATGGAGATCCCTGCTCTGCGTATCTGGTTGCTATGGTAAACAGTTGGTTGCTAGGGTAAAAAAACATGGTTGCTATGGTAAACAGTTGGTTGCTAGGGTAAACAGTTGGTTGCTAGGGTAAAACCATGGTTGCTAAGGTGGTTGCTAACGTACACTAACAGTCAGACCAGCAACAACAGACTGTTGCCTCAGCAACGTACACAAAGGTTTGTGTACACATGTGGTGTGATGTCATACTGATGCGGAGATATGAGCAGGGCAAAGGTGTGACGTGTGACGTGTGACCGACGGACGGACGGCCGGTGGAGGTTTTCATAGTAAACTGCTCCCTGACGGTCGCAACAAAGAAAGGTAAATGTATACAAAGAAATATGTGTGTATATATATATATATATAATATATATATATATATATATATATATATATATATATATATATGTGTATGTGTGTGTGTATATATATATACTCTATATATATGTGTGTGTGTGTGTGTGTGTGTGTGTGTGTGTGTGTGTGTGTGTGTGTGTGTGTGTGTGTGTGTGTGTGTGTGTGTATATATATATATATATATATGTGTGTATATATAGCTTTGATTTTTCGATGCCACATGTGTAAAACAATACAATTTCAGCATGCGTGTAAATGTGTAAATTCAGCCACCAAGGCCCTGCCCAGAACAGGCAGTGCAGGCAGTTTAATTAGTGTGGTTGCCTGAAGGGCAACACACTATTGTTATCAGCTCGAGTTTACGGAGTAACATTTAGCAACGAGCAGCTTTCGCGAGGCATCATGGGAAATTCAGTTTTTTTCCTTCACTCCTGCCCTCGGGAGCACGGAGGCTGTTGGTTACCATGGTTCTGTCTACCAACGTCTACATGTGGACGTCCAAGTGGGGCCGCGGCACTCCAGGGGAAAGTTAAAACGCCTGTGGACGTCTTAGGCATCCCAGGCATGAGTCATCAAAACAAAAGTGAAAGAAAGTGATGACTCATCACTTTTCACAGTTTTGTGGGGCAGAAATTCAGCCCAATGAATGTTTTTAATGCAAAACAAATGCTTGCAATGGATTTAGAATCGTGAAGAACCCCTTTTTTGATACCTCACATGCTACTTAAAGCGGATTTCTTTCTTTTTTAATATTTTTCTTTTCCTGAATAGTGAAGTCGATGGGGCAGTGAATATACAAATAGCCATAACTTTTTTTTCGCAATGTTTCCGGCAGAGCAGACCTCTCATTCTGTGGACCTTAATGTCCACAGGTCATCTCACTTTGTGGGTGACTGGGTCCCCGGCTACAAGCCCTGAGCTTTCAGAGCACAACAACCGATCGCAACCAAACATAAAAATGACATGTCTTTGATTCTACTGGATCTCTTCTTAGTTTAGTTTAGTTAATCAGCACATTTTTATAGAAAATAGAACAATATAAAAAAAAAATACAGTGGAAAGGAAGAAGCCAGCAGGCTTACTTGGAATCCTTTCCTTATAGGAATTAATTAACATTTTTAAAAGTTCATTAAGAACAATACAATAAAATACAAGGGGAGCAGTTGTGCAATAAAGAAATAAAAATCAAACCTCGGTTCGAAGTGAAGCGGTGAATTTGTATTCTATGTGTTCTAGATCTATACATTCTCTGATCTATACTTTCTATGTGCTTTAGTTCTAGTTCTGAATGAATGAATGATTTTGTCTGGGGAGCCAAATTGTCATGTGAAGCTTGGCCAATCCTCAATTCTTCATTCTGGACATGCACGGGACATGTACGGGACAGACAAAACTAACCAATCACAGCGCAGAGATGCACGGGACAGGTACGGGACATACAAAGCCACATCTTGGAAGCGGCATTCACAGCTTCAAAAACACAGAAACCGCACAAAAGGGAATAGACAACAAGAGAAGAAAAACATTAGGAAAGATAACGCATAACACATAATACAGTAGGGAAGAAGTAAGATATTGCTTTAGATGTTTTTTAAATATTGCAAGGATAAAGGATAAAGTTTGGAAGTGAAGCATCAAGACAGTTCCACACATGGGGGCCTCTAAATTTTATAAATGATTGATGTTTTTAAGTACGACAAAAGAAAATCGAAAATCATCTCTTTGCCTTGTGGGGTAGGAGTGAATGTCAGAAGTGATACGGAAAAAAACAATTGAAAAGAAATATCATGTTTGCATTTTTTACATTTAAACAACAAACAGGTTTGAAGAATGATTACTTTGTCAATAGGCAATAATGAATATCGACTAAAGAGAGGAGCAGATGGCTGAAATCTATTTGACTGAGAAATCATTCTCAAAAACCTTTTTTAAATGATCAGTACTTTCGTTAGATATTTGATGAATATGTCACAGCCCAAACAATATTACAGTAATTAATATGAGGGAAAATTAAGCTATAATTAAATGAGACATAGGAAGAACAAGTGGACAGATTTTTCTCAAGATACCAAGCATCTTCATAGACTTCATGCATACAGTATCAATCTGTTATTTCCAGTTTAAATGATCATCTATGATTGATTGATTGATTGAAGGCTTTATTCGAAGTTTGCATAGGAAAATGTACAGATTCATGACGGTACAGTTCACTGGTACAAGGTCTACTAAAAGGAGATCCATGAAAAGACTAAGCTTATTTCAACAGGAAACCATTTAAGTATCTCATATAACATTGAATGACAGACAAATAGAACACAGTACTATGCAGTAGATATGTAAAGAAAAGGAAAAAAAAAAGAAAACAGTAGGTCTAAACAAACAGTAAGTATATACAAGGAAGGGGCAGGGAGGGTAGGGTTGGGCTAGGTTTTTACCAGTTGCGAACGGTTGCTGCCTGTAAGTGGTTTTTCAGGGCAATTTTAAAGGATGCTAGTGATCCACACTCCTTTATGGCCTTCGGTAAGGCATTCCACATTTTTGTGGTATAGCAGAAGAGTTTGACCCTTTCTTTGAGTTGACTCTGGGTTGAACGTGATCTGTGGCACTGCCTCTGGTGTTGTAATTATGGACATCCTTAACGTGTATAAAGTATTTTGACAGGTACTTGGGTATCATAGTGGTGTAGTGTATCTTGTACACCAGGCCCATTGCAAGTTGCTGTACTCTGTCATCTACTCTGAGCCACCCCACTCTTAACTGGTGAGTAGCGGTGAGGTGAGTCTGATAGGGAAGGTTAAGCAGGACCCTAAAGAACTCCTGAACAGGGTGGAGATAGAGTGTGCCAAAGTTGGTCTCAGGCTAAACGCTAAGAAAACTGAGGTTATCACCTATAACCTACCTGATCACTCACCTCTGACAACAACAGAAGGAGCTGTGTTGAAGGAAGTCAAGGACTTCAAGTACCTGGGCGCATGGGTCGACTCAACTGAGAAAGACCTTAAAGTAAGGAAGGCACTCGCTTGGAGGGCCCTGAACGGCATGAACAGTGTATGGAACTCTAACCTCCCCCGCCAAATCAAACTTAGCTTCTTCTTTGCAACGGTGGAGTCTGTTCTCCTCTATGGCAGTGAATGCTGGACCCTGAAGCCAACCCTGCAGAAGTCTCTAGACGGGTGCTACACTAGAATGTTGCGTGCAGTACTCAACATCAACAGGAGTGCACATGTTACAAACGAGAGCCTGTATGAGGGAATACCAAAGGTAAGCGAGAAAATTGCCACCAGAAGAATGAGACTAGCAGGACACTGCCAAAGACACCAGGAGCTTCCAGCCAGCAAATTGGTACTGTGGGAGCCAACACACGGGCACCGGCCGCGAGGACGTCCCACAAAAACATACGTGGACGTACTCAAGGAAGACGTAGGGACACAGAACACCAATGAGCTGGCCAGATGTATGGAGAACCGAGATGACTGGAAACAACGATGGAGGGCTCGTCTGAGGACGACATAGATAGATAATTAGTTTATTTTGGGCTGTTTGGAGTTTAGTTTTTAGGGCTTGTGGGGCGTCACGATACCATACGTGGACTCCGTAGTCAAAGAGGGGCTGGATTATTGCACCAGCTATGGTCTTCAGTGTGTTGAAGTTGACCATTGGGGCGATCCTCTGTAGGAAACGAGTTCGTTGGTTGATTTTTTTTATTACTTTTGAAGTCATCTTTTCGCTGGAAAGATTAGCTTCAAGGATACATCCTAAGTAAGAGATTTCGTTTTTTCGTGTTATGACCTTGTCACCCACTTTGATTACTTGTGAAGTCATCTACCTTTTTGAGGTTATGATTTGATCCAAAGAGGATGGACTCTGTTTTTCCCAGGTGAATTGATAATTTGTTGTCGTTAAGCCATGTGCAGATCTTACTCAGTTCAGAGTTAAGTGTCTTTTCAACCTGCAAGTGGTCCTTGCCCGAGACTAGGAGAGCCGAGACTAGGAGAGCCGAGTCATCCGCGAACAGGAACAGGTTGCAGTCGCAAGCAGATGCCATGTCGTTCACGTATATTAGGAACAACAGAGGTCCCAGTATGCTACCTTGAGGAACACCACAGCTTACTGGGAGGGGGGGGGACAGTGTACCGTTAATCTCCACTAACTGTTCCCTCCCCACCAGGTAAGATTGCATCCAGCTCACTGCTGCGCTGTCAAGACCGATGGCTTTTAGTTTCTCAATCAGAATAGCATGATCCACGGTGTCAAATGCCTTCTGGAGGTCCATCATGACCATGCCACTATATTTGCCCTGATCCGCTTCGCGTTTGATTTGGTCAGTCAAATAGAGAAGGCATGTGTCAGTGGAATGGGATTTTCTGAATCCAGATTGGAACTCGTAAATCAGATTATTCTCATCGAGATATCTTGCAATCTGTTCGTAGACTATTTTCTCCATGACTTTGGATATGGAGCTAAGAATGGAAACGGGGCGGTAGTTTCCAGGGTCTAGTTTGCTACCTTTTTTGTGCAGGGGGGTTACTTTTGCTAGTTTGAAGTCCTGGGGGACATGACCCTGTTCGATGGAAAGGTTAATTATGTGGGTAATGATTGGAGCAATGGTGGCGGCTGAATCTCTGAGAAATCTAGCTGGGATTTTATCAAGGCCAGTGGCCTTGTGTTGAGGTAGGGCGCTCAATTTTTTAAACACTTCATCAGTTGTCACTGTGGAAAGTTTAAAGCTGTCTTTTCTGACGCCCAGTTTTTTGTAGAATTTTTTAACAAATTTATCACCATACCGCCCAGATGGGGCGACCAGTCTTTCGACCAGTGAACGGGCTGTGGTGGTAAAGGTTTTGTTAAGATGGGTAGCCACTTCACCTTTGTCAGAAATGAGAGTGGCGTCCGTTTTGATGTTTATGTTGTGGCATATGGTTTTTGATTTTAAGCCTAATTGGTTGTTAAGCAACTTCCATAGGTCTCGTGGTTTGTTTTTGTATTCATCGATTTTGTCGTCGATGTAGTTTTTTTTTTTTTTTTTTTTTGATGACACCCAAGAATTTAGTATATGGGACCTGGCAAATTTCTGAGCCATTGATTATAATTCTAGATTTCCACTATAGTCCCTCCCTAACATTTCTAGTTTTTATTTGTTGACAAAATTGTCGATACATCTTTTTTAGCCATCATAGCTCAGTCGCATATGTCATAGTTTTAGACAACGAAATCAACACTGGTGGGACGATGTATGCAGGGTTGTATTTAACACGGATCCCGTCATAGGTGGGTTGTTGGGGTTGAACGTCACACATCACTGCCATGTGTACAAGTCTACCCTCAGTCATTATCTCCGAGTTGTTTGTCTTGCCCGTCGCCACTCCTGTCTGTGATGCTTATAACTGAATTATTCCCTTCCCCCATCAGCCATCACACATATATATACCCTCCCCATTTCTCTGTCTCTCTTTCTTCCCCTCCCTCTCCCTCCCCACACACACACACACACACACACACACACACAGGGGCACGCGCCCATTGATGGTTGGGCCAGACGAGACAAGTGCATGAACGACAGGTCATGTGTGAACATCAGGTCTTAATAATGCAACACAGGAAGCTCTGCACTCTGCCATCACCACCATCAACACCAGGGGCGTCACACCAAATTCTGGGCCCTGGGTACAAGGATTCACTGCGGGCCCCCCATGAATGTTAACTCTTGAAAAATAGCAGATATACAAGCTCATACAAGCTGCAAGCTTGTAGATCTGCTATTTTTGAAAAATCATGAAGAAATGTGTGCAAGAAACCCATGTTTCCATGTCAGTGATGCTCAAACCTTTTCATGTGAAGGACCCCCAAAATGATATGAATTTGGCCACGGACTCCCATCTCAAAATATTTAGTTCCAGGGACACCCCCGGAAGCAAAGTTACAAACGTTCGCTTAAAAAATACATATTCAAAGATTTGCGCACATTTTCACGACTTTTTGAAAATAGCAGATCTACAAGCTCGCAGCGCGGCACTCGGTGCCGCGCTGTGAGCTTGTAGATCTGCTATTTTTCAATAGCTAAAGTTACTAGGGCCCCTCCACCTTGGGCCCTAGTAACTCAGTCCCACTTTCCTACCCCTTGTGACACCCCTGATCAACACCATCACCCCCCTCCTCACCCCCTGCTGTGTGATTCGTCCCCCCTCCCCCCCACCCCCCAACATCTGCAATGGCGATGCCTCCTCCTGAGCCATAGGACAGCAATTCCATTCGATAGCACATAGTGACTCTCAACCTTTTTTCATTTCAACGACCCCCAGTTTGATATATCTACATTAGGCCACAGAAACCCCTTTTGATAGTTTCTTTTTTTACCATCTTGTCCACAGATGACGTCATACAGTATGCCAAAACCTCCTGAATGTTTAACTTATAAAAAGCAGGGGAACAAAAATGTGAATGTATACATTATCTTACTACTATAATTCGAGAGGCCTCGCCCTTTTCGTTATCAAGGTATGGCCAGCGCAGGAACACTCAAATCAACAAGGTTTTCACCCAGCACTATTCCCCAGTGCATGTCTGGTCAGGGTATAGGCTATCGTTCCCACCTTCAATAGACTTACATGATGTATAATGTAACGTTTTGCATCACACCTTGATGTACCTGTATCAGTACCTTTTAAGCCCTGAGGAAGCAGCATAAAGGTGACTTATAGAAGTTTATGGAGGAAAATTTAGCCATGGAGGAAGTAGCAAAAACTGCCTTTTAGCCAATGAGGAAGCAGCATTGCTAAAAGTTCCTATAAAGTTCTATACCACACCTCCATCAACTCAGAACAGAACAATAGTGTCCATTGAAATAAATCAATTGACTGTTGGGTGAAAAGGGAAAGATGCAATTCTGGGAAATTGCGGTATCGGAGAAATCAACGACAGGTGCTTGACTAACTTCCCTGGAAGAGAAACATTGTACTTTTCTGCTGATTCAATTGTGGAAGACAACCACAAAGAATACATACCTATGGAATTCCTAAATTCACTGACACCTTCTGGAATGTCCTCCAAAAAGGTTGTAAAAAGTTAAATTACTCATCATGTAGAATTTTACGGCCGGCCTAGGGGAGCATAAGCCAAAAAAAAAAGACTCCCTCCTTCCCAGTCCCAAAACAACGACATTAACACCAGTTTCAAACTCCAAACTACAGTGGCTTATTCACAAAAGTTTAAAACATGGATAAATTACCTTGGGGTGGGCCCCTGTACATAAACTCATACTCAAAACTAAAAACCGGAAATGGAAACCAAAACAAAAGGAAGGCCACCCACCCCTAGCACACCAAAGGCTGTAAAATACCCCATGTTAAAAACGATAAACTCTAAAACACTCACAACGCTAAATCCACTACAAATAGAACTGGTGTTGTTTTGAGGCTGGCTAGGAGGAAAGGAAGACATCTGTGGAACTGAAGGTAGCCATCTTTATAGACCACAGGAGCCAATCGCTAGCTAGCTAGCACACTCACTCACCACTCTCACATCCACACCATAATACTCAGTCACTCCTCACCATTCATTCACAAACACACCAATAAGGAGGGAAAACATACACAGGGCAACATCACACCGGAAAAATAAATAATATGACCCTAAAGTTCATAACAGTAAGTCTATTGAAGGTAGGAAAGATAGCCTATAACGTGGCCAAGCCTCTGGAGGATATTGTAAGCGAAAACCCTATGGATGACGCGAACGGGGCAACGCAAACAACGTGAACTGTTGCCTCGGTATCTTCACCCCTTGGGATTGGCAGTTGTTAACCGGAGGGAGGAGCACGCCAAAACTGTAAACAAAACTACAATGGCATCCCTGAGTGTGAACAGCTCATCAGAAACAGTTCTGTCTGTACGACAGACAATAACAGACAATGTGTGAGAGGGCCTTATCTCCTGGTGCCCAGGGGTGGCACCACCCTGTCTGAAAGCTGCAGGATCCTCTACACTCTGACGGTTGCCACGGTGACCCCGTGGATGAGGTAGCAGCGCATCCAGGCCAGCCTCATGACCACTATGATCCAGACCCAGCCAATCAGCATTGCTGTTGTCCGGAGAGAGCAATTTTTATGTCATTGAAGGCACTTCGAGCAGGTCAACAACACTAGAAGACCTGAGGGGGCGGGTTGGAACATAGGTAGTCAGTCATAGAAGCTCGAAGGTGCCAGACCATTGAGAGCTTTATAAAGTAAAATTATTGTACTTTTACTTTTAATTTCAAATGTACTTACTTTGATTAGGAATCAAACTGGTAATTTGTTAGCCTATTAATGTAGCCAGCAGTGTAATAACTTTGATGAGAAGCTATCATGTGTGGACTGCAATCATTCTCTACAGAGAACGTTTGGTATAATGAAAAGCCCAAGCACAGAACTCCTTAAGAAACAATGTAGCTCTAGTGAGCTCTGAGGACTGATGATGGCCTTTAATCACTTATGCCTTATTTTTAATATAAGGGCATCAAAGTTGCCCAAACCTGCATTAGATGATGTGTTGTAGATCTGCTATTTTCACAATAAAAGAATCAAACCCATCAGTTCGAAGTGGAGCGGTGCATTTGAGCAGCTATACCCTGTGTGTGTGTGTGTGTGTGTGTGTGTGTGTGTGTGTGTGTGTGTGTGTGTGTGTGTGTGTGTGTGGTTGTGTGTGTGTGGTTGTGTGTGTGTGTGTGTGTGTGTGTGTGTGTGTGTGTGTGTGTGTGTGTGTGTGTGTGTGTGTGTGTGTGTGTGTGTGTGTGTGTGTGTGTGTGTGTGTTGACACCCATTGCAGCTGTTCGTGCTGCATAGGGACACCAGACACACTAAGTCAAGAGTAGGAAGCGGCTATCACCGTTCCAAAAAAAGAAAAAAAAATCACACCCAGTGTGAATGGAGCAGTTTAGGCTGCTCAACAGCACCGCCAGCTGGGGTTGCAGTGCTCACATAGACAAATCCATACATACATATATATCTATATATATATATATATATATATATATATATATATATTCAAACACACACCATCAAACGTTGGAGTGGCAGGCACCGCTCAAAAAACCCTAACCCTTTTTCACCTGGCATGTCCCATATCATCACTGTCGGGCAGAAACCTTGTATCTCCAAGTTTCATGTTTGTACATTCTTTCGCAAAGTAAAGCCCTGCTTCGCCATACAAGGACGTTGCACATAAGTAGTGAAAACAGCAGATCTACAAGCACACAACGCCTCTTGGTGCGAGGCGTTGTGTGCTTGTAGATCGGCTGTTTTCACTGGTTTAAATCATTTTTAAAATGATAAATATAAAACAAACGGTTTTGGACAAGGTTTCCACCCGACAATGACGATATACAGTAAGGATGCCAGGTCCAAGGTGATGTTAGGCATTTTACATTAAACCCACTTCAGATCCTCTCAACAGTCTTATGTTCAACAGTCCAAAGAAAGAGTCTCCCCAATGGAGATAAACAACCATTGTTTGCCACAACAGGAGATCCTCAGAACATTTGGGCCATTCCTGGGAGCGCTTCACAAGGTCTTCTATTGCTCCTCCATGGCATATGGTTCTCTTTAGAATGTGGAGATGGTCAAAGAGTGTTCATTAGCCACTGATGAGCTGCTGTGCAGCAAGATGGGACAAACCAGAAGAGAGGCTAATTAGCTATAGCCACAGCCAGCTGGGGCATCAAAGCCTTGATTTTCTTGATGGTTTTGTTTTTCACTTGTGTGCACTCTGTCTCCCCGTTTGTGTCTGGAAAGAAGAGGGGTGTAAGGGATAATTTATTCTCTGGTGAATGGCCACGCCACTTGCCAAAAACAGTGCTGGGAAAAATAATAATAATATATATATATAGACCTATATATATATATCTTTGAACACTATGCTAATGTTAAGGAATGGAAAGGACCGAAGAGAGGCTGGGTGGGTGGGTCGAAGAAGGGGTGACATGAAAGAATGGGGTGATAAATGGAGGACTGCAGGAGAGGAAATGTTTCTAAAGCTCCATATGAGATGAAATGAGAGCGAGTGACAACCAAGTGGTGCTGGAGATCAGGTTGAGGGAAGAGGATGTGAGCTTGACACAGCATCGACTGCACACTTGGAACAACACAATGGACGCCAGCCTTGGCCCTGGCCAAGTGACCAGCACAGCGACCATGGCACTTGCACATATAGACATCAAAGGGGGCTTGAGCCCCTGCCCTTTTATATGTCTATAAAAAATGCCCTCTCCAGACCATGAATGCAGTTTTTACTAGGGTGAAAGAAATGCAAATGCCCTCTTTCCATGCCATACCCAAAGGTAGCATTCAAGAGAATTGCCTTGTCCAAACTCTCATGAACTTGAATGCAGCCATCTTATGTTGAAAGAATTGCCCTCTCTGTAGAAATCCATAATACAGTATCTGGCTTAAAGTCCTGTTCGCAATTTGGTGTTAGGGGAGTTTCTCACCTGAACTGAGTCAGTGGGTCCCTAGACATGAAAAATCACCGAGGTGCTCGTCCGCCATAGTGCCAGGAATGGCGCAATGGCCATATCAAATATGGCTGCCATCGGCTATGATGAAAATCCAACTGTTCTGTTTCTGGGTGTATATGCACATGTAATACCTCTATTTGGACTAATTGTGGTGTGGGGAATTCATTTCTGATATTGTTTTGACCATTTTGGGCGATTTGGACCTCAAAAGGTCATGGTCAAGGTCATTTTGCTATTCTGAAGACCGTGGGCCATAACTTGGCCATTGTTAGGAGTAAAAACAGGTGCAGTAGGTCTAAATCAACTAATGCTGACATGTATAATTCATTTCTGACATTGTTTTGACCATTAAGGATCATCTTGTCTTTGAAATATCAATGTCAATGCCATTTTTCAAAAACGATTTTGTTCATTACTTGCACTTTTATAGTATTTTGTGTTAGTTTGTTACTATTTTATAGTAAGTTTGTTTTGTTTATAACAAAAGACATACTAGTGAGAAATACAACAAGTAAGCATCCACATTTAACTTTAAATTGGGGTTTAAAATGTGTGTTTAAATGAGCAAATAAGACTATTTACGAATAAAAGTGACAAATAAAATTACACAACAAAATCACACACAAGATTAAATAACAGTTTCCCTCAAAGTGCACCATATTGGGATTGTGTGCATGCAAGTTAGTATGAGGTGTTTTTACAGGATGGATTTGGCATTGTTCCATGGCAAAATATGATGCACAGAACTCCATCAGTGTCGAGTGTCTTGCTTCAGACATGGCAGGAGTGTACTAAAGTCAAAGTGCTCCTTCCATCCATCAGAGCTTGACATTGACTTTTTGAGGCAGTTGTCCTTTGGACAAGTATATTTCCCATTCACTTGTCCGGAGACAAAAGTCACTTGTCCGGATAAAAATGTCATACATTGAAATAATAACAAAAGGACGGCTAATGACCCCCCTTGCTCCCTCCACTCCATAGTATGGGCACTTGTCCCGGACAACAGGACAAGCCTTTATGTCATGCCCTGTTCCATGTTCCATTGGTTCTAGTCTTTCCTCAGGTTCCTTGGCTGTTCAAGCAGGTGGCAAGAAATGCGCTAGAAAGGTGCCTTGTTGGTCTCAGCAGTTGTACTTCTCTGCTACCAATACTGTGTCTTGTTCTGTCAAGGTCTTTGCCTCTCCAAAGTTTGTTAGACATTGTACTCGGTCAGAAGCCATAACTACATGTTTAATCCTCACCTGGCCCATGCAGTCATCTCCTGTCTCCAAGGCATATGTGGCTTGATCACTGTCTTGGCTAGTGGTGCTCCAAGATGAGACTGCTTGATGCAGTGCAAGTGAGTCTCACCAGTGCCATACTGCTGCCAGATCTCCTTCATCCCCAGTGCTTGGAAATATGGGGTGTAGTATAGCAGTAATGTGAAGGAGACAACAACTCTCTGGGGTCCGCTCATAGTTCCGACATCCCATTATTCTGACCATTAGGTTAGTGAAGGTTAGGGATAGGCTTAGTTATAATGGAGGCTGTACATGCACCAGGTGTCAGCCTCCTCAATCCTATTCACGATGTCTGGGATCTCTTCTCCACTAGCGACATCATCAACAGAGACAACAGAGCTGATAATGGTAAATGGACTGCATTTACAGTATATAGCGCTCTTCTCCAAAGCGCTGTACAATGTATTTCACATTCACCCATTAACACACACATTCACACATACATTCACACCAAGAAACCATGCAAGGTGCTCATTGGGAGCAGTTAGGGGTTCAGTGTCTTGCTTAAGGACACTTCGACAAATAAGCAGGAGGAGACATAAATCGACCCTGGAACCTTCAGATTCCAAGGCAGGTAGGTTCTACCTACATCGCCACAAGCTTGAATGGACACCATATTCCGAACACACAGCTGGAGAGCTGTTTGTTCTCCTCAGACACCCAGAATTTGTAAAGTTGATGAGGGATGGGTGCGTCTATCGACTCCGTTATCTCTGATGATGATGAGTGGCTCCCTGCAAAAGGGGCTGGAGGTGAAGAGATCCCAAAGATTGAACTAGATTGAGGAGGCTGTCACCAAGCTGCTGGTACATGTGGAGTCAACTGGCCCTATTATAACTAAACCTACCCATAACCCTAACCTAATGGAGGGAATAATGGGTCGCCAGGATTATGAGTGGACCCCAGAGAGTTGTCGTAGTGATACTTCCAAGCACTGGGGATTAAGTAGATCTGGTAGCAGTATGGCACTAGGTGTGCAGCGGCACATGCTTCTACAGCATCAAGCAGTCTCTCATCTTGGAGCACCACTAGCCAAGACAGTGATCAGGGGACATATGCCTTGGAAACTGGAGATGCCTGCATGGGCCAGGTGGGGACTAAGCATGCAGCTATGGCTTCTGACCGAATACAATATCTAACAAACTTTGGAGAGGCAAAGACCTTGAGAGAACAAGACAGCATTGGTAGCAGAGAAGTACAACTGCTGCCTGAGACCAACAAGGCACCTTTCTAGTGCATGTCTTGCCACCTGCTTGCAACAGCCAAGGAACCTGAGGAAAGACTAGAACCAATGGAACATGGACGGATGCAAGGAACACTTCGACTCTCGAGGATATGGCTGCCTTGCTGAATACATCCTGTAAAAACACATCATACTAACTTGGATGCACACAATCCCAATATGGTGCACTTTGAGGGAACTTGTTATTTAATTTTGTGTGTGCTTTTGTTGTGTGATTTTATTTGTCACTTTTATCCGTAAATAGTCTTATTTGCTCATTTAAACACCCATTTAAAACCCCCCTTTAAAGTTAAATGTGGATGTTTACTGCACTAGTATGTATTTTGTTATAAACAAAACAAACTTACTATAAAATAGTAACAAACTTACAAAAAATACTATAAAAGTGCAAGTAATGAACAAAATCGTTTTTAGAGAATGGCATTGACATTGATATTTCAAAGACAAGATGATCCTTAATGGTCAAAACAATGTCAGAAATGAATTATACATGTCAGCATTAGTTGATTTAGACCTACTGCACCTGTTTCTACTCCTAACAATGGCCAAGTTATGGCCCACGGTCTTCGGAATAGCAAAATGACCTTGACCATGACCTTTTGAGGTCCAAATCGCCCAAAATGGTCAAAACAATATCAGAAATGAATTCCCCACACCACAATTAGTCCAAATAGAGGTATTACATGTGCATATACACCCAGAAACAGAACAGTTGGATTTTCATCATAGCCGATGGCAGCCATATTTGATATGGCCATTGCGCCATTCCTGGCACTATGGCGGACGAGCACCTCGGTGATTTTTCATGTCTAGGGACCCACTGACTCAGTTCAGGTGAGAAACTCCCCTAACACCAAATTGCGAACAGGACTTTAAGCCAGATACTGGATTAC
This sequence comes from Nannobrachium achirus, assembly GCF_963921795.1. Classification (NCBI taxonomy): domain Eukaryota; kingdom Metazoa; phylum Chordata; class Actinopteri; order Myctophiformes; family Myctophidae; genus Nannobrachium; species Nannobrachium achirus. The sequence goes on along the minus strand of NC_137832.1, from coordinate 44,585,128 downwards.
CATGCCCTTACGCCACATCTCCAGTATTGACTTGATTATGCTTAGTTCAGTGTGGTATATCAAGCACCGAAAATAGCCGACCTTCAATCTCACACGTGTAACAACCTTTCACAGTGGGACATGTTGTGAGCTTGGAGGTCTGCTATTTTTTATGTTTTCACCAAAAGGCCCTTTTAGAAATGTCAGCCTCTGCCTCTCTAACATTCTCTGCACGTCCCTGACAGTAACCGTCAACGTGTTGCTGGTTGTGCTACAAATGAAATTACCTATCAAAGTAATTTAGTGAGGTCTATCTGAGTGAAGGCTAATATCGTACCCTTCCTGCAGGCTGCAGCAGCAGTTAGTGTCGTCTTCAAGGCAGGCCTGGGCTGGCGATAGCCTCTTGGCCATGATAGCACAAGGTGGATGTCAGGGGCAAAAAGAAGGGTGGGTGGGTAATGGGTATGGCTGATCTACAAACTCACAATGTGCCGCACTGCGATGTGTGGGCCACATCAATTTCTCTCAATGCAACTGCCCAACTTTGTCAAAATTGCGCACAGCACCTTCAAAGCAATAACTGGTCTCCTTCTTCTTTGTTATTCCTTTATTGTTTGTTTTTCTCGATGTTGTTTGTTTACTACTGTTTTCAGTGCTGCTATACAGTGTCTTGAGAAACCAGAACAAAGTTATTTCTGGTACCTGTACACAAAATACATCAATAAAGACCAGCTTTAACCTTGAGCAGTTGAAATCACACAAAATATTATATTAATATGGACCCCAGTCCTTATTGGTATTCGCACATTTGCTGGAAATGTGTCCTCTGCATTTAACCCATCCTAGCTAGTTGGGAGGCAGCACCTGGGGAGAGTTGCGAGAACCAGGCACCTTTTGTTTCCCAGAGGATAATATAGAATAGCTACAGAACCTTCCTTGCTGTGGTACATTTGAGCATAATGATGCATATAGACATACAATATGTAGCCGCTTGAGCATTCAGTGTCTGTTTCCTTTTAAGTAAGTCATTGTAAATTCAAACTGAGGCCCGGGCAGCCAGCGTGGTGGTCCGGGCACCGTAGGCTGCAATGCCAGCCAGACAGCATGTCGCGGGTTCGAATCCCGACGACCTTTGCTGCGTGTCACTCCCCATTTCTCTCCCATTTCCTGTCAGTCTACTACTATCCTATCAATAAAGACCTAAAAGCCCAAATTGATAACTGAATCTTACTGAGACATTATAATCTCATATAAATACTGTGGGTTTCTCATACAAGCATGCACAGCATATCTTCCATACTGCTAGTACTTCATTGTATGATGTGTTGAAATGTGATGAAAAAAGCAGATTGTAAAGCTTACAATGTGTTGTAGGCCATGATGACAATGTGTGAATCAGGCTTTAAGTGACCTAGACTTGCAATAACCATGCCATCCATGGACAGCTACTGTGTGTGTGTGTGTGTGTGTGTGTGTGTGTGTGTGCGTGCACGTTTGTGGTGCAGCCCCTATACAATGTTATTCAGTCTGAGCCCCAAAGAGGATTCGGTAAACAACAAAATACTCTTCTTAGCCCCCTGTCGATTAACTAACATGCTGATGTCAGCATGGACGCTGTAATCCCTCTCCCAACACAATGTACACCCCCGCTCTGCTCTCTCCTCAGCCTCATTCTCACTACCCACAATCCTCAGAGACACCGCCACAACACGCCACGCCACAGGATGCTACGTTACTGTAGCCTCCATGGCAACATCACCAGGGGCGTGTGTGTGCAGGAGTGTTGCACCAAATTCTGGGACCTGGGTACTTTAACTATTGACAAATAGCAGATATACAAGCTCACAGCGCGGCACCGAGGGCCACGCAGTGAGCTTGTAGATCTGTTTTTTTTTTTTTAATCGTTAACGTTTGTCTTTGAATATTTCAAATCCTTCTAAGGTTTTTTGAAAAACCTACGTTTCTATGTCAGTGGTGCTCAAAGATTGTCAGGTCAAGGACCCCCAAAATGATATGTATTTGGCCACGGACACCCATCTCAAAATATTTAGTTCCAGGGACCCCCCAAAGCAAAATTTTAGTTATAAATGTTCGCTTGAAAAATACATATATTCAAAGATTTGCACACATTTTCACGACTTTTAAAAAATAGCATATATACAAGCTTATACAAGATATAGATATACAACCTTACAGCGCGGCACCGTGTGCCGTGCTGCGTGCTTGTAGATAGCGAAATAATTAAGCTTTCAATAGCTAAGGCCCCTCCACCTTGGGCCCTAGTAACTCAGTCCCACTCCCCCCCCCCCCCCTTGTGACGCCCCTGTGTGTGTGTGTGTGTGTGTGTGTGTGTGTGTGTGTGTGTGTGTGTGTGTGTGTGTGTGTGTGTGTGTGTGTTTGCACGTTTGTGAGAAAAATAAAACCATAGAGAGAGTGGAAGGGAGAGAGTGTTTGTGGGTGAGGCTGGAGAAAGACAGAATTCTGGGAGGGAAATTCCAAATCTGGTGTTATGAGGGAATGGCTACCGGCAAGCTGGACACCGTGCCGTGCCTGGCCCCTCAGGCCGACGAGGGCCGCTAGTCTCCGGCTTACGTTGCCGCCCCTGTTCTGAATAGCCACAGCCTAGCCTACCGGTAGTTCATATAGATCATTGAAAATGTTTGAAAATAATGACATTTCCCAGCATATGGATGACTGCGGTTGAACTGGTACAAATATCTTTTGTTTTCCCTCTACTTTCCAATTGGCCCCACTGGTGCCCCCCTCGGGGGCCAGTCCATATTAGCTCAAACGTTTTGATTGGAGTTAGTAGGAATATTAGTAGGAAACCAGCATGGCAAACGATGGATGTAGTAGCAGGATGGAGTAGCAGTGAGGTGTCACTAAACGGACCTGATTTGTCTTGATATGAAAGTAAAAATGTGCGTGTGATTGTGTGTGCGTGTGCACGTGCGTACGTGTGTGTGTGTGTGTGTGTGTGTGTGTGTGTGTGTGTGTGTGTGTGTGTGTGTGTGTGTGTGTGTGTGTGTGTGTGTGTGTGTGTGTGTGTGTGTGTGTGCGCGCGTGTGCGTGCGTGTGTGTGTGTGTGTGAACAGGTTGTCTTGTATCACGAGTCCGCTGAGGGCCATATGTGCTTTTATACTTCCTGTGTCTCCATGGTGAAATGACTGAGCTTCTTTCCTTAGGGGAATGCTGACGACTGCGTTTATGCATGCGTATGTGTGTTTAATGTACTGTGTGTGTGTGTGTGTGTGTGTGTGTGGGGGGGGGGGGGGGGGGGTATGTCTGTGTATCTCTGTACCACACAGCATGCAAAGATGTGTGTGCACTTGGCCACTGCATTATGCGTGCGTGCCTGAGTGAGTGTGCACGCAAGTGTGTGTGTGCGTGTGACAGGAGCTCCAGGTGTAGTGCTGTCTCCTCCCTTGTGAATGAAGGACATTGTTGTTTGTTTTATGTCTAAGCTACACTTGCTCTGTCCTGCTGTATAAGATCTCATACGCTCGCACGCACTGTCGGTCTGTCGCACGCACGTACACTCACACTCACACGTGCATGCATAATTCCCTTCATTTCCCTTCAATTGGGGAACAAACTGTACTTTGTAAATTGGGTGTGTTTTCTAGAGTTGCAAGCCTGTTATCTCTGTTACGTGTCAACATCGTGTTACTGTATAATGGAACATATACATAAAGGATTCTGTGCAGAGCAATCTATGACACTGTATACATTATCAAATGCACATCTCAGGGTTTTGTGATATGTTCATGTGAATGTTCAAATGTTCAAATGTAGGCATATTATGCATAGCAGATGAGAATGTGTTTTGCTCCCTGAGTTCCTAAGATTAAACCTAAGATACTGCACTAGTGATTTGCTTTAACTTAAACATTCCAGTGGTCTTTAAGAAAAACTCCTCAATAGCAAAAGCTTTTAAATAATTTATCCATGATTAAAAGGAATAAGCTATTGTAGGCTATACGGTATGTGCGTTGGCTCTCGCCAACGTGCCTGGCACTTTGGCTGACTGGTCTGCGTGCATACCTGGCAAATCGGGGTCCCGGGTTCGCCTCCCGGCCGTGACGCTACATTGGTGGCAGCGGTACAGAGGGGAAGTATTCATCCCCGGCGGCGGTGTAGGCCTGTCCGGCTAGTAGTCGACGACTGTTCCCCCCTGAGTTGCGTTTGAACCCCCCGGTTTCAAAGTCGATCTTAGATCCTGGCCGGCGCGCGTGGTCGCGCTTCCAGGTAGAGGGGACGACTGTAGGCTATACGGTATGTGCGTTGGCTCTCGCCAACGTGCCTGGCACTTTGGCTGACTGGTCTGCGTGCATACCTGGCAAATCGGGGTCCCGGGTTCGCCTCCCGGCCGTGACGCTACACTATAATCCTGTTTGAACATGACCAGCCATTCTTAGCCATCCAGTCCAAGATTTGTCTTTTCTCCAAGTATTTGTCTTTTCTGCATTCTCTTCTCGGACAGGCTTTTTCCTATTATTTACCTGTTTTACGTTGGCACTGTGCACGCTGCGTGTGTCCATTGTGCATGCGGGGGCTCCGGTTCACGGGCCGCCCAATGTCTCTTCTTTCACGCAATGAAGAACAAATACAACCACCATGATCATTGATCTGCAAGTAAGTTTTAGTCCATAGAAAATGGGTCAGTTTTGACCAAACGCGCGAATGTTGAAAAACAATCGGAGATATCCATTCTTCTGCAGCCAGGATGTGTACAATATAAATGAGCGAACAAAAAAAAAACTGGCTTTTTTTTTTCACTCCCACCTGCGAGAGTGCGGGGGCAATCGGTTACCATGGTAACCAGCTAACACGTCTCCAGACGTGTTAACAGAGGCCTGGCACTGCTCGGCTGAGGTGGTCAGATTTTTTATATTCCATCCTGAATGGCAAATTCCGAACATTGCTGGCCCTGTGCTCCGGAGCACAGGTTAGGAATGAAAACGTTGGCGCACCACCGGAAGAGGAGGGCTGAAGTAGTCTCTACAGACACAATAGTTATAACCTTAACTCTAACCTCAGTAAAACTAAAACTAAACCTAAACCTAACCTCAACCCTAACCTCAACCCTAACCATAACCTCAGTAACTAACGCTGGTGAGTAGCCTATACCTGCCAACGGTGTTCAGACCAACGGGAGTTCAAACCATGCATGGGGCAGTCCCCGTTAAAAGTACCCAGGGCCCAGAATTTGGTGCGCCATCCCTGCCTGAATGGTTGAACTGCAGGTCCATTGATGTTCCTCATGAAGTCGGCAGAGGCCAGGGAGAGCAGGAGGTTCTGCTGTGGGATCCCCCATGCAGAGAGGACCGCGGATGCCTGGGAGTACATTGGATCCTTCACCACCACGAGTATACGAACACCATCTCGTATCCTCTCTTTTCCAGCCAGTGGGCGATGGACCACCCTACCATACCCCCTCCAACTATCACTATGTCGGTTCTGTCCGGTGGCAGGCCCTGGATTGTTGGCGACGGGGGTCCATGCAGTCACTCCCTGGCAGGGTATCTGACGCCTTCTGGCTTTGAACTGAGACTCCAGATCTTTGAAGAAGTCATTCTGCAGAAGCTTTGACAGCTGTGACCACACAGCAACATGTGTCTTCGGGTCACCCACAAGTGACGAAATAATAATACAGGAACCGTGTGCACTGTGCATGTGACATGCAGTCCTCGCCACGTTGACATTGCTGGAGCAGTTTAACTGATGCAACGTGTATTTATGCCACTATGAAATAGGATCGACAATTTCATCTGACAACGGACGTTGTGGTAAGTAACGCACGTATATGTAGATTTAGCTTAATGAAATTAACTACTCAAAGGCACCGCTCACTTCACACTGTTGTTTCTGAGTTTGGTAGCGTTCGAGATATCCACGTTCATTCAAGGTTCATGAAAAAGATCAAGTTGGTTGTCTGAGCCTTCGCCAAGACTCGCTGCAGTGGCGTCCAAGCAGACTTAAACCAAGATGTCTAACCCAAAGTGGTTCACCAGATGACGTAGTAGCAGATTATGAAATACATTAGAGTAAGAGGTTAAGGGTTCAGTAGTGTGAGTATCTGGGACGTAAGGCCAAATACCTGGGTTGGCACAGAGGGTGCTGATCTGATGCACTATTAAATAGTTAATAACTACCAGTCACAGTCATATTAAGGTGTAAAGTGTAACTGCAGTGGGAACTCCATATTTGGTTATGTCTGAGTCAAAGGGCAATCTATCGAAAATCGAGGGATCAACGTGCGAGGTATACATGGACGAAGATGGCTTGAAATTAGGTATTGGTTTGTGCCAAATGAATTAACAGACACACTAAAATAGCAGATCTACAAGCTCACAAGCTGTGAGCTTGTAGATCGGCTATCTTCGGCAAAGAGGTTTGGTGTAGAAGGGAGAAGTATTGACAGTTCAAGTGGTTAAATATCTGAAAGTTCAAGTGGTTAAATATCTGAAAACACAAATAGACAGGAATCCTAAATACACTAACGATTGTGCTGTCAAACGATTAAACTATATGCAATCTATGAAAAGGTTGTGGGGGTCCCTGCTTCATCTCTCTCTCAACTAAGGGGTCCTTGGCCTGAACACGTTGAAGACCCCTGCTCTAGAAGATCCTCAGCCTCTCTTGGGAGGATGGAGTGCAACACATGGAGGTGCTGGAAACAGAGTAGGCAGTTGCAGCGTGGAGTCTAACCCAGAACCGCCATCCACAGGTGGCTTGGACAAATGTAGGCTATACCTCTTAAAATATACCGTAAGACCAAAATGCTCAAATTGTACAGCCTATAAAGTAAATATTATGTCCAAAATATGATAGATCAGATTTGTTAATAAGTCTTTTAATTATTCGTTTTTGTCACATGACACTGTCACATTTGAATGAAGACAATCTGTGTGACAGAGAATGCGAATACATCTAACATTTGTTACAGCCTCATCGTTTATAATGACCAAACATGTTCGGTTTTATACTTAAATTGTCATTTTATTGATAACACAACACTTTTCTTGAAGTTAGAGAAACACACATAGCACATAAGAGAACAGAGCAATAATGTGAAGAGTCTAGATAGATATATTAATATTATTATACAGAAGAAACCCAAACGGACAAAAAAAAAATCACACCCGTGTGAACTGAGCGGTGGTCTCCCCCCCCCCCCCCCCCTTCCCCCCTGTGTGTGTGTGTGTGTGTGTGTGTGTGTGTGTGTGTGTGTGTGTGTGTGCCTGGTCTGGCCTGGCCTGAACAACAGCGCCCCTCCCTTAACATGTGTGGTCAGAAAAGGTTACTGCAGGCTACAGACAGACAGACAGACAGACAGACACGCAGACAGACAGACAGACCCACACACACGGCCACGTATAGGAGCGTTGTGACCACCGCTCAAAAAGAGACAAAGTGAAAATATATAAGTCATCTGCAGAAGAAATGACTGAATAAGGTGAGAAACAGAGGGATGAGGAAAGGGCCAAAGAAACCTACGAAAGGAAGCTAGCTCAGTGTTGTCAGCACAGCTGCTAGTATTCATTTGATAAGAAAAAGAAAAAAAAGACAGCAGTGCCTTTAAAACATGGTGGCGTTAAAACTGACTAGAGGTCAGTGGAGCTAGTAGCAATGACCCAAAGCACTCCGAAAAGGCCTGCTGCTGCCTGCTGTGAAGTAGCCCACTGATTATGTTATATTATAAGCTGAAGCTCAATTTCCAATGGATGGACTTGTAGAGCCGCTATTTTTGGCACATGACACCCAACAGTAAAAAGATCTGGCTTGACATTATTTTTGCCACCTGTCTCTCCCATTTGTTTTCTCCTGTGTGATGGCACCCCCTAGTGGGCTGCCTTCGTTCCAGACAACACCTAGTCAGTCTCTGAGTTGGATTAAAGTAGTTGTCCCTCAAAGTGCCATCATGCTGGTTGGGTGAAATGTGTCCTGTTCTACAAAGGACAGCCAGCATGTGCCGACAACACAGAGCTCCATAGAAAAGCATGCAAAATAATCATCATAACATCATCACCACTATCCTCATACTTAGTCATCCTTAGTACCAAAACCACCACCACCACCACCACCACCACTACCAACAACATCATCATCATCATCATCATCATCATAGTCATTATAATCCTATTCAATATATCATCTTGGGACAAAAATAGTTATATGCGCCTACAAAGCTGAGAAAATAGATAGAGAAAGGTTTAGTATACCAGCATTCTGTAGAAAATGATAAACCAAATAAAAATAAAAATAAACACCATAAAACGAAGTGTCTCGTCATAATCATCATGCAAAGAAAACACCAGCAACGATGCTAGTTAGTTGCAGTTGTGTAACACTGCAACACATTGTGTGAATCTTATTATATCGACTTCAAGGCTAGTAAACACACTAAGAAGAACAGAGGAACAAAGCCTTTCTACTGTACATATGCAGCGAGGGAGCCGGGGGTCATGTTTGGCGAAAAATAATTTAACTTACAATTGAACCCTCATGGGTCCATTTGGTTACATTTGTAGACACCGAGTTACAAATGAACAAACAGATTTCTACTGTGTCGTCTTAGTGTGAACATTCTTAGCGGATGACACCTAGTGGCAAACACAACCTTTACCTCAGTGTTTCTTAAACTTTTACATTTCAAGGTTTCCCCTAACTCTGACAGTGTACAAATGGAACCAAATGAACCCGTTAGGGTTCATTTGGTTCCATTTGTACACTGTCAGAGTTACAGACTTGTGTGGGTCAATTTAGACCCCCCTAAAGGAACCCACAGTCCCTGGAATCCACTTTGAGAAACACTGCTTTACCTTGCAGAGGCTGCAGGTCAAAACATGTGACAAAACATTGTGTTTGGAGGGATAGTTCACTCAAAATACACGCCTGTCGTTGTGTTTCTTCTAGTACATAAATGTTCCCCTCGGGTAAAGCGTGGCTTTCTGAAATTCAGCTTTTAAAAATAAAAAAAATAAATGTTTGTTAAGTGTACATTACAGAATGCTTAAACAATGAGAAATGCAACATAGGCAAATGATACGGTAGCCGCAGGAAAAGAGTCCACATTGGTCGGTTACAGTAAAACACGCATGCAGGGTGTGAATTGGGTGTACTATCCCTTTAAAAGAAAACTTGTGCTTACACGCGGTGATGTCCCTTTGAAACGGAGCATGAGCAGCTGTACAACAGGAAAACAGGAAAGAAAAAAAAGAAAGGAAAAAGGCAAACATTTAAACATCCGCTCATATAAATAAATAAATAATCAAAATAAATATAAACCTGAGGACTAGCCACCGGCTGACCGCCTGTCCAATGAGACGGCTGCGCGTCAAGTCCCTTTCATGTCGGTCTGACCAATTAGTGGCCACGCACCTTCCGAAGGCAGCCAACGGCAGACAGGTAAGGAACTACTGAACTGACCTCATTGGAAGTCAAAGCTCCGGTCGACTGTCAGCTGAGTAAAAGTACTTTTCATACCTGTCAACACCACTGGCACAAACACACGTTTCTAATCAAAGCTGATAACACTTGATCGTAACACAAGACACAAGTCAAAGAGCATGATGATAAAAATATGGAAAAACGATAAGAAAAGTATAAGTCGTGGACTGAAGGCAGAGGGCTGATATGTCCTCTAAAATAAAGCCTTCTCCTTCAAACTTTCCTCTCTCACACACATAATACAAGTCCAAAATCTCCCTGTAAGGAGTATAGGCTACACATTAATGGAAGTGGACACGCACACCTGCCTCATATGCGCGCACACCCAACCCCCCCCCCCCCCCCACACACACACACACACACACGCACACACGCGCACGTACTGTATGGCCTCATGGCCGACCAAATCCTTCTTCTGGTAGACGTTTCAAACTCATAGAGCCTCTTAGCTCTTCCTTCATGGCCCCCTCTCGTGTAAACGGCCATCCCTGACAGAGGGTTTTAGCCCAGTGTTTGGATGGGGGACAGGACTGTACAGGACGCCTCAGAATGGCATTTATTAAAGTACAGTAAGTGTTTTGATGTGGACAATGGACAGAAGCACCGTGCGTGTGACGCACTATGGCTTTAGAAGTAAGGCTGCAATGTTGCCTGCAGGACTGGAGGAGAAGACAAGGCAAACATGCAAGGTAAAAGGAAAGTACACAGGAAAATCCTGTTAACTCCCTGTTAATTTATCCATGTGCAACTCTGAGTGTGCAAATGTAAGAAATGCATGCGCTCATCTAAACCAACTGAGCAGTCATCTGCTGGGTGAAGCACTAAAAGGTATTTCCCCTTGTACGGGAAACAAAATAATACTCCCCTTCCCTTTCCTTTTAGTACAGTAACTTGGTGAACGTGAGCTAGGGGGAAACTTTGATATGGATTTCTTCTAAATGGTTTATATGTTCTGTAGATGAGTCTTCCTATGATATGTGTAGCATGCTTGCCTTTGCCATGAAGAGCGCAAGGAAGTCCTGATTTCATAACTAACAGTACGGAGCTCCAAACTCCATTTCTATATAGTATGTAAAGATGGCAAATGTTAAGAAAAAAAAAGGATTATTATTAACTGACCTCGACTTAGTATTATTCAGATTCAACAAAATAAGATGCCAAGCTTAATAACCATCTCCCGTTAAGAGATTGCAACAAAAAGAATTGTAGGATTAGCACTTCCTATGTGCTGATTTAAGCCTGTCACCGCCGAAAATAGCAGATCTACAAGCTCATGTGTTGCTCTGCGATGCATTGTGAGCTTTTAGATCTGCTATTTTCGGTGTGTGACATCACTGCAAAACAAAGTATAAACCAGGCATTACTCTCACACACGCACACGCACACACACGCACGCACACACTCACACACACGCGCACACACACACACACACACACACACACACACACACACACACACACACACACACACACACACACACACACACACACACACACACACACACACACACACACACACACACACACGCACACACACACTCACACACACGCACACGCACACACTTCCCAGTCAGACACTGCCCAGTCTGTCCTTCCAAAAAAATTATAATAATAATAATCTTGAATGTGAGTTTGGGTGCAGTATAATAGATAAGAAACAAGAAAAAGAAAAAGAAAAGGAAAAATAGACAAATAAAAATAGACAATATAATTGTTCACTTAATAGCCACAATAAAAAACAGCCACTGTGAATATTGTGGAAAACAAAAGTCATGCTTCCTTAAAAAGACGAGAAGAACAATGAAAAGGAGAGATTTCCTTTGACTCTAGAAACCACTGGCATCAAGAATTTCAAATTATACAAAGTACATATACAATTGCAACTATGTAATAATATTAATAGTCATAATAATGAATAGGTTTAATAGAACTTACTTAAAACTTTACATACTGTATTTCCAGTGCAGTGTTTTTTTTTTCTCACACAGGTGTGGATTCACACAGAACAGGTGGTGGGGGGGGGGGGGGGGGGGGTCACAGGGGTCACAAAAACCCCAGGAAGTAAGGTGGGAGAGGTGGGCAGGGATACCACAGGAAGAAGAAGAAAGCACACCGAGTTCTTAAAAAACATCAAGAACCCGCCCCCAGACCCCAACAGCTTCACACTGCCCGCCAGAAGAAAGGAAGAGAGGGGGGTGGAACAGTCAGTCAGTAGACCGCAAGTTTCCATTGCTGTATGATGGCCTACAGTGGCTTTAGTGGCAACAGAATGGGGTGGGAGGGGGAGAGATGCATGCTGGGGGTTGAGACGGGTGGCCCAGTGGGGAAGGTCTGGGACCGCTGACTCCCCCCCACCCATCCTTCCATCCCTGCTACCTCCTCTTCCTCTCCTTCCAGCTGAGCATCTAGTCCACCCCTGAGAACCACAGTGAAATACAGTGTCACAAACATTTTATGCAGAAACATGGATATATCTCGCCTTCTTTTCCCATATCGCCCGTTTGGGTCAAAACGGACTGTTTTCTATGGACCTTAAAACCCATTTAGGCCTAGAATTATTGAATGCTTTAACCAGTGAAAAATAGCAGATATACAAGCTCGCAGCGCGGCACTTTTTTGAAAAAGTCGTGAAAATGTGTGCAAATCTTTTAATATATGTATTTTCAAAGCGAACGTTTGTAACTAAAATTTTGCTTCTGGGTGGTCCCTGGAACTAGATATTTTGAGATGCGGGTCCGTGGCCAAATAAATATAATTTTGGGGGTCCTTCACATGAAAAGGTTTGAGAACCACTGACATAGTAGTCTCTCAAGAACAGACTAACTGAGCTCCATTTAAGTGAAAAGGACCTATTCTTTGACGATGGCTGGCCAGATTGCTGACATAAAAACATAGGTTTTTCAAAAAATCTTATAAGGATTCAAAAGACACTTATAGAATCGGGTCAAAATTCTAATTTTCACGATAAAAAAAAAAAAGCAGATATACAAGCTCACAGCGCGGCACCGCTATTTTTCAATAGTTAAAGCATAAAATAATGATACACTATAATGTGTACCTGTTATGAATGGGTTAATGACCACACAGATCATCACGGTTGTATTTTTTCTTCTTTGCACGAAAGAGGAGAAAGAGTTTCGCCGGTTGTGGACAGGAACTCCCACGCAAATCAGGTAAATACAATAGGAAAAAGCCTCTGCAGTAAATCTATATTAGTTATGGCAAAACTATGGCAGCCAAACCCGAGTTTCCCCAACTTTTGGCCAAGTGGCTCAGCCCGCCAGAGCGAGTATTGTTTTGGTTTTTTTGTTTTTGTTCTTTTGCATTTTTCACAAGTTAGCCACCAGATGGGTCTGGTCGCTAAAAAATGTAATCACAAACGGAATGTGTGAAATGACTTAATCGAAAAACCGCAGCTCCATCCGCTCCCTGTTTATCTTTTTCACTGAAGCGTCCATTACTCTGCTTCCGTGTCTCGCTAAGCATCTTGCTAAGCATCTTGGGTTTTCAATGGCGAATAACCATGGATTGCAATGGCCAAATCAGTTGTTTGTTTTCCCCCCACAGAAGCAGAGAAAGTATGTGCGTGTCTGTGATGGACCGGGGAATTGATGGAAAAATAGGAACATATTCTGTGACTACTTGAAAAGGTTTTGGCAGCAGTTTGGTTAAATATTCTGGCAGTGAAAATGTCTTGAACATTTTACTTTTTGACCGGTGCTAACCGCTCCAATACATGGAGGCTTTGTGTTTTTCACCATGTGTTTTTCCAAGGGTTTTCCCATTGGATGTCGGAAGTTTGATGTAAGCTTTCCAAGGGTTTTCCCATGGGGTTATTTAACTACACACACACACACATACACAAAGCCACATCATGGGCCGGGCTCCCTGGCACAACCTCAGATGGGGGGTCCGCAGACAAATACATAACAGTTAACTCTGGGGGTCCTTGACATGAAAAAGGCTGTGAACCCCTGCCCTCAACCTGTGGGTCCCACAACTATTTTGGGGGGTCATCTGATGATTAACTTAATGTTCAACATTGTTTTCTCACTCAACAGTAAACAAACCAACAAAGTTTAAGTGTATAGACTAGTCAATCTGCACATTTCTAAAGTGACAATTTAAGAACTTTGTAATAGGTTACCTCTAAAATTACAAATTAAACATTGGCCAAATTGTCAAATATTAGAGGCAGAGATTGTGAAAATAGACGATCTACATGCTTACAGCCGGGCGTGGTGAGCATGTACATCGGCTATTTTCACAATAGAACCCTGTTATACATAATGTAATGCCTCAACTCTTAGTGCTCGTAGGGTGAGGGGGTCCCCAGTAAAAATAATGATTATTTTGGGGGTCGAGGCCTGAAATGGTTGAGAACCCCTGCCCTAGTGTACCCCCTAGTGGCAGTGCTCCGTGATGCACCCTGGACTTACCTCATTGGAGCGGAGCGGCCGGTGCACCTGAGCAGTGGAAGTGCACGTTCTGCCACTTGCTGTCCCTGCGGTGCCACACGCGCGTCTCCTCCGACTGGCTGGAGCGCGGCCGGCCCTGGCCGTCCACGTACTGCGTGAGGCGGATGTAGGCGATGCAGGCGGCGTCCTCGCCAATCAGGTGGACGTGGGGGTTCAGGATGGTGGTGTGGATGGGCTTACTGTTCTTCGCCAGAACTGGGAGAGAGTGAGAAAAGTAAAAAAAGCGAAGTGATAAGTCAGGATGGATGGATATATCGTCGTTGTCGGGTGAAAACCGTTAGTTTTGCGTTTATCATAACGCAAAACTAACGGTTTAAAGAATGATTTAAACTAGTGAAAACAGCCGATCTACAAGCACACAACGCCTCGCGGTGCGAGGCGTTGTGTGCTTGTAGATCGGCTGTTTTCACTACTTTTGTGTGACGGCCTTGTATGATGAAGCAGGGCTTTACTTTACGATACAAGGTTTCTGCCCAACAGTGACGATATATATACACACACACACACACACACACACACACACACACACACACACACACACACACACACACACACACACACACACACACACACACACACACACACACACACACACACACACACACACACAACACAATTTTTGTAATCCATATTTCACCCGGTGCCAAAGCTTAAGCTGTAATCCTCTGCGCTACTCTCCCTCTGCCAAACTGTGGTGAGCCCTGAACTGAGCTCATGCTTCCTTCAGTGCATGAGGAGTGATCAGGCCGCTTCTTATCGCCTGACAGGGGGAAGTTTCCCCGGTAGGACGTAGTGCATGGAAGGAACATGTTATTCCAACCAGGTCCTTTCCCCTCCATCAGGCGCCCCGCCTGGCCAGGGTCAGGCAGTATAGAGACCAGGATTAGTGCATGTTTTTGTGAGGGTACCTACCCTAGGGGACACTGGGAGAACTTAAAAACTCCACAAAGAAAGGCCCTTTCGCCAACCCCGCCTAGGGTAAGGGCACTGAATACGTGGAAGAAAGAACACACCACCAGTGCCCACAGCGCCCCTGGTGGTAATCGAATCAAGTATATTTATTGCATTTGGCACCCCCTCCCATTTCAGTAAAGGGAGATATTAGGTTTCTGGGTTTCCCTCAGGCAGGTCTACTCTGTTGACCTCCCCCCCATTAAGGAACACTGTTCACGTATTCAAGTAATATCACCAAAGTCGCCACCTGGATTTGAACCCAAGTCTCTTGCATGGGAACCAAACATCTAATACTGTAGTTGGTTAGTGCTACTAGCTCAGTAATAATGCAGTTGGTTAGAGCCTCCACGAGCGCTGTGAGTCGCTTACGGTTCTCAAAGTAGAATCTGTGGAAGTCCATGCCCTCTACAAGGTTGCCCAGGGCCTCAGGTTCAAAGGAGGTCAGACCAGGGTCGCAGATCTTACTGCAGAACAAAGCACAGAGCATGTTAATACAATACACAGTAGTTCAACTCACAACTGCACATACCTCAATCATGAATGTGCACGAAAATTGGGGTGCAACGTATCGATTATAAAAAATCTAATTGAACGAATAATTGTTTTGAGCTTTTAGATTGGCTATTTTTGCATGACGACAAAGTATAAAATACTAAAACTGTCCTACCAGGGATTCAAACCTGGGTTCCTGTGCAAATACTGAGATTTTTTACAACTGAGCCAACAGAGCACACCTGCTTGCTCAGGGGAGATATTGAATTTTGACCTTCAGTACCACTTGTCGACCACATGATCTAGATTTCTCACCATCTGTATTTGAAGACCAAATACAACCACCTCAGTTTGTTGTATTCACTAAAAAGTCATATTGTGCAGCTTTAGGTGGTTAAAATCAAATTGATTAATATATAATGTTTGTATTAGCAAAATAAATAAACATTAATACTTGAATATTCAACGAATCAAAAAGGTAATCGATGGAATAATAGCTACGAAAATAATGGGTAGTTGCAGCCTAAACGTTGACTCACGCATATGCTTCGAAGTCTCCATTGTTGACTGCCTCTATGAGTTGCTCGGTGATCTTGATGATTTCTTGTTTGCGTGCTGCAAAGGAATATTAAACTCGGACTGAGTCACATTGAATGGCAGCTAACTGATCGTAGTTAGTTTGCACATAGTTATATAGACACAGCAACACAACCCAACAACAATACTCCGTAAACTTGAGTGACACGGTCACATACATCCACAATTCCACACAAAGACAATAAACGGACCCTTACCTGAATTCTGAACACCATTTCAACAATACCTTTACATGACAAGCTCGCAAGGCATTTCTTATTTGTGTGACAATGACATCAATGCAAAAAGCAAAGCCTGTACCGAAGAACAACATCACTCATTTGGTACGGTAGCATTTGGTACGGTAGCAGTACTATGGCCTCCTGGCCCCCAAACTGTTGCACTTAGAACTACAGACTCACTCCCTAGCTTCCGCCGTGGACCTCTTCAGAATCCACCTAAACCCATAGCACTACTGTAACACTCCCCTTCCCTCAATGACCATATACAGTATGAAGCTAAATAGGATTTTTAGGGATTTAGAAACGTTGTTTTACTGATTAGGTGCGTGGTCTACCTATGTTATTGTTTTCTTTTGATGTACTGACATATTATCTTGCTTATTATATTGATGCATTATCTGCTTATTGTAAGTCGCTTGGATTAAAAGCATCTGCTAAATGCCAAAATTGTAAATTGTACTATTTGTATCTTGAATTCCTTCAAATGCGTTGGTCGCCGCAAAACGGAGAGAAGGTTAAAATGCATCAGCACCAAAATCAGCTTCCAATCCCAGCTCCGCAAGTAAAAAAAACACAACTTGGGTCCAACACCACACTCTAGTCCGGTCACCACATCCCAAACACAACACACCTCGACCGCACGGCAGCTGATCACTGAGGCCCTGGCAGGCTGCTACTGGGGGGGGGGGGGGGGGGGGGTGCTCATGCTCAGTACTCACTCTGGGAGGAGGAGGGTGAGGGGCTGGGGGGAGTGCGTGGGGGAGGTGGGGAGGTGGTGTGTGGTGCAGGCGGGGGTGCCGGCCTGTTGGCATTGAGGACGGGAGACTCCGCCTCAGGGGCCGGGGTGGGTACTGGCGCCCTGCGCACGCTGCTCACAAGGTCTGTGAGACGGGACACTGCACGTCATCATGGGGGGGGGGGGGGAGGGGGGGGGGGGACAGAGGTCAGGATGCATGAAGGAACAGGAAGAGCCAGAGGAGGGAGAGACAGAGAGACACCAATGAAGCAACCTACACTACAGGAATGGATATGGTCCAAAGCATCCAATCCAAAACATCAAACACGTACTGTAGTCTGCCTTTTAGTACATTTTTGCGTTTTGGCACCATTCCTCTGACTTAGCGGTAACTCTCGGGTACCTCTTTTTGGCATAACATTATTCAAAAAGTTTCAGATCTAAAATAATATCTAAAAGTTTACACTGTGAGCTTGTAGAGGTTAAGACGTTCCTGGACGTCTTAGCGTGTTACCGTTGTAAACATAGACATAAAAAGGTAGGCGCCTCCTCCGGCTCTGGGGAGTTGGTAAAAGAGGACTGGCAAGCTTCCGGAATTCTGAAGGACGCTTCCTTGTGCGGCACAGAATGGGATGCTCTGAGTCAGTAGGCCAATCAGGTGCTGGACTCCCTCTTTCCCACTGCAGGGGGTAGAGTGCCTTCCACTGTTCCACAGTTCCGCCAGCCCTGTTTTACCAATCACACCGATGAACTACATAATGGACACATGGTGTGTTCATGGAGCCCTTGTAAATCTGGTAAAACACTACAAAAAGCCTTGGCAGTAATCTACATTAGTTTGATTAAAAATTATGGCATTCCAAGTTTTAATGAAAGAAATGAACTACTCAAAGGCTCCGCTCACTTCACACTGGGTGTGATTTTTTTTGTGAGAGTGTGAGAACTACTGATTTAGAAGGCATTTGTAGAATCACAATTAAAATGGAATTCAGTTCCCAGTGGATTCCACAAGGCCACTAAACTAGTCCACAAGGCTAGTTCACAAGGCGCAAGCTGGTATA
>NC_137832.1:44539658-44562158 GCF_963921795.1 Nannobrachium achirus | reverse complement strand
CTGGAGCAGTGACCAGTGTTTTGATTACTTTGCTTAATTGATGTTGTTGGCCTCTGCTACCCTAGGGCCCTACCCAGGCCTCAAATTTTGTCATTTTAGGGATAAGTCTTTGGTGTTTTCCATTTTGAGGGCACAAAGACCAAATGCCAGGGCAGGAAGGCCATCAAATATGGCCATTAATATGTAGACTATCTGCAGTGGAAAACAAACAAAAAAAGGTATTTATACAAGCTCAGCCCAGCACCAATAAACCTGTAAACCTGTGACGTGACAATACAATCTTGTTTCTTGATGGCCTTTCTGTTAGCAGCAGGACTTATATTGTGGTATGTATGGGCAAAGCTATCACTGACAAACAATCGGTGACAACTCACGGCTAGTAATAGAGGACTTCTGACGTTGCAGTTTATCGTTTTCATCTCCTGGTCTTTTCTTACCTTTCACGTCCTCATCTTCCACCGTGGTGTTGCTGCTGTCAGACGATTCCTGGAGGTCAGAGGAAGAGAGAGAGTCAAGTTAAGCTGTAAGGTGGTGACACCCACATACACAACAACACACAGTGGTAACTGGTAATATTCAGGTTCATACTTAAAGAAGCTATAGGCAACTTTTTCTTGAAAGACGGACGCTAAAATAAAAATAATGTTTCGAAAATATTTTATAAAAGATGACCACAAAAAGCGTAAAATAATGATAAAATTATCAGTTTGGCCATTGTCAGGGCGACTTTGTTTACATCCCTTATCAATCCATATAAAGGAATAGAAGAGGGATGTAAACAAAGTCAGCCTGACAATGGCCAAATATATGAAGCTTAATGTTTTATAAAATATCTTCGAAACATTATTTTTATTTTAGCGTCCGTTTTTCAAGAAAAGTTGACTATAGCTCCTTTAAAACCTTATTATTCGCCATTATTTATTGCACTACACAATACGTCCCCAAAAGTGTTGACTACAGGAAGTAGCTTCTTGAGCGAAGATAATTACGAAAATAGGTGGTGGTCAAGTATAGAGCCCTGGCCGACAACTAAGTATAAAGGGTTTAACTGGTTAACTGCAGGTTAATGCCACAATACAACTACCATATAGTGCCAATGTCTTGACAATGTAGCCTGGAGAAAACAAGGCAAAGAAAAGAAGAAAAAAGAAAAAGTCTCAGCATTCCCATTCAGTGAACTTGAACCCTGTGTCTCTAGCTATGTGCTCCGTGTCTCTCACCAGAGGAGTATTTAGCCTCTGGTTTCCAATTAGCGGCGTAAATGGGCCTAAAATTCCCCCTGCATGGAGAAGCCAGGGGAAGCAAGACGTGGTGACCTCAATAGAGGCACACACGCATCTGCGCAGGCACGATGAAGGATTTCAGTAGGCTTTTAAAAAATGGGACCGTTCACCACCATAAGACTGATGAAGTGAATAACGAACACAGATCAACAACTAACCGAGAGATTCCACATTATGGACAAAGAAACAGAGATGGGGATGTGTGCGTGCATGCTTGCGTGCGTGTGAGTGTGCACGCGCGTGTGTAGGTAGGTGTATGATGACTGTATATCTGGCATACATGTGTCAGTGTAGCACTCATCATAGAGAAGCATTGTTCCCAAAGAACAACAATCCATTCCCAATTCCCATTTGTCTTTCAGCTGAAAATAGCAACTGTTTTTGTGCCACACAACAACACAGGGGGGAGAAGTCACAGAGCCTGCGCCACCCGCTGCCAGGAACCAGCCCTAAAATGAGATGCTGCAGCGCCCCAGCATCACTCTATCATGGTGACACTACGGACGTGGCGTGGGAACCAAGTCACGCTAAGGCCCGATTTATACTTGGTTGGGCATCGTGTTGCACACTGAAAATAAGACGATCTACAAGCTCACAACGCCCACGCTGTTACGTGTTGTGAGTTATTAGATCTGTTATTGTCAGGCACACTATGTACAACAACAAGTATAAATTAGACTTCTGAGCTGCCACACAACAGCAGAGCTGACTACTGCATGCGCACACACAGAGAAACACAGTATGTGTTTAAGCACACACACAACACACACGCACGCACGCACGCACGCACGCACGCACGCACGCACACACACACACACACACACACACACACACACACACACACACACACACACACACACACACACACACACACACACACACACACACACACACACACACACACACACACACACACACACACACACACACACACACACACACACACACACACACACACACATTCTTGTTTTTGCTACATACTGAGGACCTCCATTGACTTACATTGATTTTTCTTCCATTCCTGTGGCCTTACCCTAACCACTAACCCTAAACCTAACCCTAAACCTAACCCTAACCCTAACCCTAACCCTAAACCTAACCCTAAACCTAACCCTAACCCTTTACACAACCCTAAATTTAGTGAGGACTGCAAAAATGTCCTCACTTTCCAAAAATGTCCTCACACTGTTGGTCAAAACCTATTTCTGGAGCTCAGTATGTAGCAAGAACAATAACACACACACACACACACACACACACACACACACACACACACACACACACACACACACACACACACACACACACACACACACACACACACACACACACACACACACACACACACACACACACACACACACACACACACACACACACACATTAAATGCTAGGTTATGTGTGTGAGGAATATCTTGCCTGAAAAAGCATGCAGATAACACAAACATAAACTCACACCATGCTAGATAATCAGTTGAACCCTGTAGTGGGTACCAAGCTCCCAGGACTGCTGAAGCTACCGTGTCCTATTGGTCAAATCATCTAAAACACTAGTGCATGATGTTTGGACAAATCTGTAGGAGTAACAGCAAAAACTGTGTTTTGCAAAAACGGGCATGCTAGTGGCGCTACAACAGGCCGATGTGAAAAATGTAGGCTACTGGTCCAGTTCTGGCTTCCAGGGTCTGTACGCACATAGTTTCATGCTGATCGGTCCAACAGTGCCGAGATTAGCTGTTAACAGACGGACACACAGACACAGGGAAGGACAGGGGCGAAAACATAGTCTCTGCCACACCTTCGGGACAATTAGGTCCATAAGAAAATATAGATTTTCAAACAATCCAATCCAATTTCCAACAACGTAGTCTACAATCTTGTGAGCCATCTACGACTCTACTTGTCTTCCGCCCTTAAAAACACACATCATGTTCCTGTCAACCTCAATACTTTGTGTTAGAGCCCGACCAATGCCAGATTTCTGGGTCAGATGCTGATCCCGATTTTGGTACTAAATTACTGATCACCAATGTTTTGATTTAGTATTATATTGGGAACATTTCACAAAAAAAAATGATAAACAGAACATTCATCTTTAATTATATAAACGAACAAGCAAGCAAACAAGTAAAAACAAAATACACAAATGTTGTTGAAATAAGTCAAACAATGGACGATATATATCGGCCTAACCGAGATATATTATGGGCCGGGCTCCACTTTGTATGGGGTTAGGTCAGATGGGTGTGAGGCGATTTGGGTACAAGCTCTGTGATGTAGATCGTCTGTTTTCGATGTGCAACTAATTTATATAAATCAGGCAATGCTCACGCAAGCTTGCACGCTTGCATCGGAATAGCAGATATCACGTTGGGTGAGGAATGGACAGGTCGGGGGGAGGAAGGGAGCAAGGGGGAGGATGAGGAGGAGAAGAGAGAAAGTCAGGACTGTATTATTGACCAGTGGTTCCCAAACTTTTCAGGTCGAGACCCAAAAGAGAGATTAGAGACTAGACGTTTGCCCCATGACCCAAACTAGTGAAAACAGCAGATCTACAAAAGCACAACGTGTCAATTCACGCCGCGTTGTGAGCTTGAAGATCGGCTATTTTCACTACTTCAAAAAAATCTAAATGTAGGAAACAAAGAATTAAGGGACCCATAAAAATGTGTCCGCGACCCAGAAATGGGTCCCGACCCAGTGTTTGGGAAGCAGTGGTATTGAGGATGAGTATACCTTCGTCCTGTCGACCGGGTTATGGATGACTGTAGTCTGAGGCTCCTAGAGACAGGAGAGAGGAAGAGGAGAGATGGGGTGAGGGAGGTGGAGCAGAAGAGAGAGAGAGAGGGAGAGAGAGAGAGAGAGAAAGGGAGGGAGGGAAAAGAAAAGAAAAGAAAAAGACAGTGTGACATAAACGCAGAGGATGGATGGATGGATAGAGAAAAAAAAACTGTATCAATTGGGCAAGGAGGGAGAGAGAGAGAGAGAGAGAGAGAGAGAGAGAGAGAGCGCGATATAAACGCTGGATGAAAGAAGAGAGAGAAAGAATAAAGAGTTAAGGAAAGATGGAAGAATCCTCCAGAGTGAAAGAGTGGGTGGATGGAGCTGAAGAGTGTCGTTTTGGAGTTCTCTACAAAAGCCCAGAATACGCACAGGGACACACACACATACACGCGCGCGCACACACAGATGCACGCACGCACAAGCATGCAAAGAACCAGAAGAGAGACAGCACTGAAATTCACAGCATGATGCACATATTATAGTATGTGTGCACACACACACACGCACACGCGCACGCGCGCACACGCACACACACACTGCAGTCTCCTCCTCCAGTATCTGACTTGTGCCCTGTGGGCACTGATCTGCTTTTTGGCCAGTCCTACTTTGTTATTTATTCCACAATGGATTGTCTGAATTGAGTCTGAACCAACACTATGGTGTGAAAAAATAAAAGATAAAAAGATTTACAGCACACCAATTCCTCCCACTGCCTTCACTACTACACTACACTGATGTTTATCATTTGATACCTCATCGTCTGTTAGGTTACACATCTTCACTGTTTTCTAAGCCATTACCTTCCACATTTTTGCATAGGTTCACTTTTAAGCCCTAAGGTTACTATTGTAACTGCAGTTCAAGGGTGACATTTTATACAATGGTGTGGCACAGCTAAAATAGCAGATCTACACGCTCATAATGCCTCACGCCGTGTTTTGGGACGCCTGGGTTAAAGAGGTTAATATAAACGTCTTGGAAATGTATAGACCTCTATAAAATGTACAGTATGTATAAATTGTGGGAGTTTTCACAATTTCATAAAAATTTTTATGAAAAGGAGGTATTGACTACAGTTACTACAGTAGGTCTTTACTAATTCAAAAAGGGCAATACAATGACCATAAAACTTCTCCATACAGCTTGTGCAGCACAAGCCAAATGATTGCACGGTCTTTAAGTGAAAAAAAAATATATATATACTGTATATTTAGGGCCAAATAACTGGAACCATCAGAGGTGAATGATGTCACTTAAAAAACGAAATCCCAAGATTTTTGTAACCCATATTTTCACCCAGTGCAATGCCTCAGCTGTAATCCTGGGCGCTACCCTCCCTCTGCCAACCTGGGGAGACAGCGGACTGAGCTTGTGCTTCCTTCAATGCACAAGGAGGCCAAGCCGCTTCTTATCACCTGACAGGGGGAATTTCCCCCAATAGGACATGGAAGGAAGGAAGGACATAGCACGTGGAAGGAACAACCAGTTCCTTTCCCCTCCATCAGGTGCCCCGGCTGACCAGGGGGAGGCAGTATAGAGACCAGGATTACTACATGTTTTTTGTGAGGGTACCTACCCTAAGGGACACAGGGAGAACATGCAAACTCCACACAGTAAGGCCCTTTTGCCAACCCCACCTAGGGTGTCGGCACTGATGGCGCGGGGGAGGGAACACGCCCCCAGCGTCCCCGGCAGGACCTTCTAGCTGTGAGGTGGCAGCGCTACCGACAGCGGCTGCGCCACCGTGTCACTTTGGATGATTTTCGAGTGGCCCCTGATCCACAAAAGGAATGCAGTGTTAGCCATCCTAAAGTGCCATTTACTCGAGGACAGTCAACGTGAACAGTCAACAGGATGATTCTGTTTGGTTCCTTGACCAAGAGTGAAAAGGAACAAACTCCTGTAGGTCACCTGTGTTCCACCCTGCCTACCTGGCTACTCCTGTCTACATGTCGAAGTGTCCATGGGCAAGACACTGAACCCAGAGTTGCTCCTGGTGAGCTGGTTGGTGCCTTGCATGGTTTTTCCACCGCCACCGGTGTCTGAATGTGCGGGTGAATGGGTGAATCTAATGCAGATTGTAACGCGCTTTGGATAAAAGCACTATATAAATGCACCCTTTGCCATTTACCATTTTACCCAGTAGGACTTTGGCTTTCTCTCGTTTAGTCGCCGTCGTTTTTTATGTGCTCCTTAACTGTCAGATGGTGTATATGAGAGCATGCACGCCTGCACGCACACACACACACACACACACACACACACACACACACACACACACACACACACACACACACACACACACACACACACACACACACACACACACACACACACACACACACACACACACACACACACACACACTCCACTAAACCCCCAAGCCCGTTCAACCCGGCCCTCAACCTCCCGCAGGAAGTGTGACACCTTCCCGGTGACCAATCATCAGCCAGATGTCTCCCGTGACGATGACGGCGATCTCACCATGGCAACCATCGCCTGGGGCAACAGGCAGTGGCGACAGCATGGGAGACGATGACGAGTGGGAATCAAGTACCTGAGGGCTGCAGATGGAGGGCTCAGCGGGGGGGGGGGGGGGGGGGGGGGGGGCGGCAAGCGGACAGGGGAGTTTGAACCACTGTTCGCACGATCATTTCACCTCATTACTGTAGGTAACGATCTGATGCACTCTCTTTCTAATGAATTCTTTTAGTGCAGGGGTCTTCAACGTTTTCAGGCCAAGGACCCCTTAGTTGAGATTTATACTATTTTTGGTTCTCAGAATATGGACGCTTGGGTTCAAGTGGTTAACAAATTTAGGCCAAAGTCTGATTTGAAAAAAGCCAGACCCAAGTCCGATTTGAAAATTACCCACTGTTTTTTGCAATATGAAAACGTTCTATGGGAATTCAGAATGGGGGAAGAAAACCGCAAACCAGGTAGGATGTGTAAATTACGTCACACTTCACTGCTCTATTGACTGTACTTGTACGGTTCTACATTTTTGTCTAATAAAATATTCAAATCAATCAAACACATTTTCAAGCACACACTGAAGCACGGTGGCATATCTGACGACGCACAGCTGCATAATGATGACACGCGTACACAGACTAGTAAGCTCAGTGATGTGACAATAAAGATGAAGTTGAAGGGCAGGGTCCAGGGGAGGTTGGACTGGAGTGACCGTCACACTAGCAGAACACACAACAACATACAGACAGTATGCCCATGGTCATCACGTACAACAAAACCAGAATATATCCCTGTATCACAGCATAGCCGACCCTGCACTGGTCAAAACGCACCCCAAGATCAGAACTAAACAAGATCACGGGAATCCCCCCCCCCCCCCCCCCCGTTCTATCGCGAGAAAAAAAAGAGATCTAACAAAAGAGATCTAACAAGACAAACAGGCAGGGTTATTAGGGGTATGGGGCTGCTGGGGACCGTACTGACGAACATGAAGGGTTATTGCAGTGGTTCTCAAGCTTTTCAGGCCGTGACCCCCAAAATAATCATATATTAACTGGGGACCCCCCAACCCTATGAGCACTAAGAGTTGAGGCATAACATTTTGTACACGGTTCTATTGTGAAAATAGCAGATCTACATGCTCACAAGCGAGCATGTGAGCATGTAGATCTGCTATTTTCACAATTTCTGACTAATTGACAATTTGGTCAATGTTTCATTTGCCATTTTAGAGATGTGCAGATACCCTCTATACACTTTAAACCTTATGTTGGTTTGTTTACTGTTGAGTGAGAGAGAAAAAAAAGTGCACATTAAGTTCATCATCTGACCCACAGGTTGAGAACCACTGGGTTATTGGGTGGGGGTATGACAGACAGACAGGGTTACTGGGTGGAGGTATGACAGACGGACAGGGTTACTGGGTGGGGGTATGACAGACGGACAGGGTTACTGGGTGGGGGTATGACAGACGGACAGGGTTACTGGGTGGGGGTATGACAGACGGACAGGGTTATTAGGAGGTAAATACCAGAGCAGGTGAAGGGGTGGTTCCTTTGGGGCTGGTGACTATGCTGTTTTTCGTGCTGTTTGTCTGGGGCTGTGCCAGGAGAGGAGAGGAGAGGAAGAGGAAGAGGAGAGGAGAGGAGAGGAGAGGAGAGGAGAGGAGAGGAGAGGAGAGGAGAGGAGACACGACAAAAAGGTGTTAACAACAGAAGGTCAGTGCATTTGTACTGTATATGCATGCACTCTCCACTCGGAGGTGCTCCGTCCTTTTGTCTGCTGAAGAGGTTAAACACAGCAAGCATTCACAGCATTCATTCGCAGCGTGTTCCTGAGAAGTGACACAAGGGATGTGACAGCCATCAGGCCGTTAGCAGTGACTTCCTTTGCTTGGGACTCCACTTTGCCTCGCAATTTCACAGTGTGTGGGCGACAGCAAATCCAGTTTCAAAGCCTGCGTTGAATGTTCCTTTGAAGAATAAGCACAAATCCTCAAAGCTGCTCCATTTTCGCTACGTGTCATACAAAGTGCTGTTATATCCAGTGGGTACCTTTAAACCTGTAAACATGTTAAGCTGAAATATTTAAATTCACAAACATTCTTTGTTTTGTTTAGAAATTGAACCCTGGTTACTCTCACTAAGAAGAAGTCATCATTAATAGATACAGTAGACCTAACAGATAGGGATTAATGGACAGACGATCCTTCCTCACAACAGTTCTCATCCTGTCGTTCAGAGCACACATCGGTGGTGGGACTGAATACTGAAGGTGCAATACAGCAGGGGTTTTCAAAGTGGGTGACGGGGCACCCTGGGGTGCCGCAACGGCAGTCCAGGGGTGCCGCGAGATCATTTGATAATATTTAGAATTTATTTGGACACTTGAAGAAATATTTAGTATCATTTTAAACTTGAAAGTACAAAGTTATTTTGAGTCAGTTCTAACCAAAATGGCTATTATCTCAACGTTTTCCTTGCAACAAAATCACTAAAATATCGTCACTGTCAGGCAGAAACCTCTGTCGCCCAAAACTATCGCGAGGCGTTGTGTGCTTGTAGATCGGCTGTTTTCACTAGTTTAGTACATTTTATAGATGATAAATACAAAAAAGGTTTTGGACATACAAGGTTTCAACCCGACAACGATGATATTCTATAAATTTAAGGTGCTGGGAGTGAAAATGATAATGTAGGGGTGCCTCAGATTAAAACAAATATTTATAGGGTGCCCTGAGAAGTTTGGGAACCCCTGCAATACAGTACAACACAGTGGTAGCTGAAAGGCTCCAGTGATGAGGATTGAAACAAAGATGAGAGCGCATGGGGGACAACAACAGAATGGGTGGATAAACGTCTAGGTTCAGAGAGTGGGAGAGGGGAGGAGAGGAGAACACACTAAAGCAGGAGTCTTCAACAGGGGGTCCGGGATCCCTGGGGGGTCCTCAGAGTTACTACAGGGGGTCCTCCAAATCTTTGTGTTTGTGTTTTTCCTATATTTGCGTTTGTGTTTTTCCTATATTAACCACCTGAACCCTTGCGTCCATATTCGGAGAACTTTAGCCAAAAATAGCAGATCTACAAGCTCACAACGCCTCGCAGCGCGAGGCGTTGTGAGCTTGTAGATCGGCTATTTTCGGCAAAGAGGTTTGGTGTAGAGGGGAAAAAGAGCAGACTAAGTACAGAGTGAAAGGTCAAGTTTATTAAGTATTGACGGTTCAAGTGGTTAAATATCTAAAAACACAAATTGACATGAATCCACAATGTACCGATGATTGTGCTGTCAAACGATGAAACTATATTATGAAATCTATGATAAGGTTGTGGGGGTCCCTGCTTCATCCCTCTCTCAACTAAGAGGTCCTTGGCCTGAAAAAGTTGAAGACCCCTGCACTAAAGACATGCTCACAGAATTGCTATGAAGCAGAAGTCAAAGTAAGCTGCCCATAAGCTGACACCACTCACTCTTTCTCTCTCTCACTCTCTCTCCATCACTTTCTCTCTATCTCTCTCTTTCTCACCCTCTCTCTCTCTCTATCACTCTCTCTCACACACACACACACGCGAGCGCCAACCAACCACGTGTTGTGTATCCATGGTGAGGATCACACTCCTCCTCGGTACAGCGACAAGGACGGACGGAGGGTGTGAACACTCAAAATACTTCCACAAAAACCACCTCGAGAAGGGGAGCTGAGCTCTCCACCGTTGTGGAGCTCAGTGGCAGTGAAGGCCACTAATGCCACTCTGAAGGCTGTATGGCTGCAGCACCCCTGAAAGGGAGACAGCTGTTCCTCCGATGGGGAACATGCCGGGTCAAGTGCTTAAAGAAACCCAGGCTAACGAGGATCAAGAGTCGAGGCGACGTCACGCCGCATTACAGAAGATGGAGAGAGCACTCAGGTGGCACAGGGGGAACGTTAAGCACCACCTGTCCACCGCCTCGGGTTTGACCACATTACCAGGGACGTGCAGAGGATGTTAGAGGCAGGGGCTGACATTTCTAAAAGGGCCTTTTGACGAAAATATCAGAAATAGCAGACCTCCAAGCCCACAACGCGCCGCACTGCGACACGTTGTGAGCTTGGAGGTCGGCTATTTTCTGTGCTTGATACCACACTGAACTAAGCATAATCAAGTCAATACTGGAGATGTGGCGTACGGCATGGATTTCTACACAGAGTTCAACCTAATGTTGCATTCAAGTTCAGGAGTTCAGGAGTCTGGAAAAGGCAATTAATTCTCTTGAATGCTGCCTTCAGGTATGGCATGGAAAGGAGGCCTTTGCATTACTTTCACCATAGTAGAAACTGCATTCCTGGTCTAGAGGGCACTTTTTAACGGGGTAAAAGGGCAGGGTCTCAAGCCCCCAGTGATGTCTGTGTGTGCACGTGCCTGCCTACAGGGGGGAATGTTGAGCTGGAGGGGCTACTGTACCTCCTCCTGGTGGCCAGTAGGGCAAGGGTCTTCAACAGGGGGTACGGGACCCCTAGGGCATCCTCAGATTTACTACAGGGGGTCCTCCAAATCTTTAGAAACCTTTTTTCTCTTTTTGGCAACTTTAGCCAAAAATACCAGATCTACAAGCTCACATCGCCTCCCAGTAGATCAGCTATTTTTGGCAAAGAAGTTTGTAGAGGCGAAAAAGAGCAGGCCAAGTACAGAGTGAATGGTCAACTTTATTAAGTGTTGACGGTTCAAGTATCTAAAAACACAAATAAATATCTGAAAGCACAAATTGACATGAATCCAAAATACACTGATGACTGTGCTGTCAAACGATGAAACTATATGGAATCTACGAAAAGGCTGTGAGGGTCCCTGCTTCATCTCTCTCTCAACTAAGGGCTCCTTGGCCTGACAACATTGAAGACCCCTGCAGTAGGGTACAACAGCAGTGGCAAGCAGTGGAAGATATTTAATCAGCATTAACAAAACGACTAAATTGGGAGGAAAAAGGGGTTAAAATGATTAAAATGATTGCTACTCTAAATCTTTAGTGGGGGGGGGGGGAGCAATGGACAAAGGAGCAGGCTGGAGGAGAGGAGCTGCAAACATGACAGGACGAGGAGGATGGGCACTAAAGCACCATGAGAGGGACCTCCAAATCCATATGTATCTGTCCGTGGACTCCCATTTGAATAGATCTCGTGCCAGGGCCCCCCATAATAAGTGGAGATCCACATTTGGTCCACGGGTAGCCAATCGACAAGCTACACATTGTGAGCTTGTACGGCTGAAAAATAAAATAGGGCTCAAGACGAGAAGACGAAGTGGCGCAGGAGGAACCGGTGTGGGCAGGGACATGTTGGGCCCCTGATTCAGCCCGGGAAAAAGAGTTGGAGAGGCCCTCATTGCACGCTATAGAGAGAGATCTCTCTCTATAGCGCTGCTGCTACTCAAAGATTTGTGACAAAGTGACAAGCCAGTGGGCCAAATACATGAGTTATATTTCGTTGTTGTCGGGTGGAAACCTTGTATGTCCAAAACCGTTTGTTTTGTATTTATCATTTTAAAAATGATTTAAACTAGTGAAAACAGCCGATCTACAAGCACACAACGCCTCGTGGTGCGAGGCGTTGTGTGCTTGTAGATCTGCTGTTTTCACTACTTTTGTGCGACGGCCTTATATGATGAAGCAGGGCTTTGCTTTGTGAATAAATGTACAAATTTGAAACTTGGAGACGATTTACTTTGTTGGCCGCCCAGCCCCCAAAATGGAACGAGGGCTGACATTTTATTATTATTTCTTTCCTAATGGCCGGCCTGGACCGGCCGGGAATGAACCGGCCGTCCGGGAGTTGTCCCGCTTTTCCCAATGGCCAGCACGTCCCTGGGTGTGGGTTTGGTGTACAAACAGCATGCTCACCATGTAGTACTGGACGTTGGAGCTGGACTTGCGCTTCTGTGCCCACCCCTCCCCCGTTGGCGATGGATGGATGGATGGATGGATGGATGGATGGATGGATGGATGGATGGATGGATGGATAAATTGATGGATGGACGGATGTGCAGGTTGAGCAGATGGACAAGGTAGAAAAAAGTGAAGGAGAGAGAGAACCAACAGGTGAATGCACAAAGAGGAGCATGTGCACTGTGCACGCGCTCCCAGCGCGAGGAGGAGCAGTCCTCTCAAGGAGGCTATACTGTATGTAAGTCTTCTGATTCTTCAGGAGACAGGCAGGCAGTAAGCGAGGGAGGAAGAAGCGGAGTCAAGGAGCAGGAGGCTGCACGTGGGAGGAGGTCTTCAGGAAGTGAAAGAGAGAGCAGGAGACCTGCTATTTCGTCCTATTTGGGGAAGAAAGATATGGGAATGACGCCGCAGAGCAGCCAGCACTGAATAGATAGAGAGAGAGAGAGGTGTTGGGGCCGGAGTTAAAACATGAGGTGGTGTTCCACATATTACAGCACCAGAGAGTATGGAGAGAGAGAGAGAGAGAGAGAGAGAGAGAGAGAGAGAGAGAGAGAGAGAGAGAGGTGGTAATGTGGGGGTTGCAGAGAGAGTACGGAGAAAGACAAGATAACAAGGAAGGAAGGAAGGAAGGAGGGAGAGCGGCGGACGAAAAGCTAAATTCTTGGGAAATGGTTGGGAGCGAGCACGTGGGGAGCCTGTTGCTAGGCGATGAGCGCGGCACAGGGGAAGCGAGAGTCTATTTCTGTCGCTTGAGTTTCCAGGGTCCAAACTTGGAGCTATTCCTGGAGCCGGAGTCACATTCCCCACTGAACCCACTGAGCAGTGAGGAGAGGGGGAGGGGCAGCCTGCAGACACACACGCATGTATGCACGCACACACACACACACACACACACACACACACACACACACACACACACACACACACACACACACACACACACACACACACACACACACACACACACACACACACACACACAGCCACATCTGCACGCTCGGGAGACCTCTAGCGATCTGTCGCTCTGCAGGTCCACGTGCACGCACATCTGCACGTCCGTGAGCGCACGCGAGCGGCCAAGCTGGAATCGCGACAAGACGCAGCTCAGTTGCGATGCGAGTCAGACACACACACACACACACACACACACGTCCTTTTTGCCTTTTACGTTCAGAGAACATGCGAGGAAGCTGAGAGTGCGTGGGATGTTTCGATGCAGTGCATGCATGTGCGACGGTGCGTGCGTTGGTTAGCGCGAGATCTTGGTTAAAGATGTGCAGTGGGAATGCGAGGTTAAAGACCAGATGGGATGAGCAGGAAACGGAAGCAACAAGAAGACGAGAGAGAGAGAGAGAGAAAGAGAGAGAGAGAGGAGATGATTGACGAATGAGAGGGTGGGGGTGGGGGGGGGGGGGGGGTGGGGGGGGGGCAGATGGCTGCACTTCATAATGGAGACATGAAACAGAACATTACATTGAAACCAGTGGTGTAAAGTACAATTTGGAGGTATTTGTATTTCCAATTTCCAATACTTTTACTCCACTACATCTCGGATTCCAAATATTGTACTTTTACTCCACTACAATTATTTGAAAACTTTAGTTATTAGTTACTTTTTTATTATTATTACAAAACATACATTAACCACGTCAACCCTATATACATTTTGGCCATTTGAAAATATCTGATCTTCAAGCTCACAATGCGTCACGATGCGACACATTGTGAGCTTGTAGATCAGCCATTTTCAAAAGATTGTGAGTACTTTTTCCACCACTGATAGAAACACACTGAGCTCTCAGATGGATGGATCACTGCAAGCACACACGCACACGTGCGCACACACAAACACACGCACACGCACACACACACACACACACACGTTTTGTTTGTTTTAAGGTAAAACAAATTGGCATGAAGATGACTCGTGCACGTACTGTACAGTAAAGCACACACACACGCACAGAGCAGAGCTGGAAGGAGGAAGAGTTCAAATATTTTTTGAAGAGTTAAGAGGCAGGAGGAGAGACAGTCGGTGACCTAAAGGGCCGTTTATAGTTACGTATGCTTGATTTTGTGTAGGTTTTAGGTGAGAGAGTATGTACGGTAAATCCGTCGACATGCATAGTTCCTCTACGTTATTTACGTGCCGACCCGCTCTCCGCTCCAATTCTGCTCCCGTTGGGGCCGCGCGCCACATGGAGGGGGTTCTGCACACACGTGTAAACCGAAGCATTTAGCCAAAATATGTAGAACCACATATTTTTTTGACCCGCCGTGATGTTTGGTATAATACGTGGTAACAGTCTGGACTGGTTCTGCTGTCTGTCGGCAACGTTATCGCGGTAAATGCAACTCCGCGAGGGTACAAATTTAACCACATGGATCCGGACCCGGAGTAATTATAACAACAAGTAATAAATGAGCCGCTGAGCTAAATCATCTCTTCTTGTGTGCCTCGCTGTCTGTGTTGATGACTGTTGGAGGAGAGGCGGTGTGAGTGTGTGTGTGCGCGCGCGCGCGTGTGTGTGAGGAGTCGAGGCGTCCTCTTCAAGTGGTTGTGTAACGATATTCATTTTTTCCTGTATCTTGATAAAATATATTTCTTATTGAGACACACAGTTTGAGAACAGCTGTCATAGAGCAGAGTTAAAGTAATTTTCATCACTACTGCGCCTACGTTTGACAACGGTGGCCGCGGGTACTTCTTACTACGGACACATCTTGTACGTTCAGTTGGGAGCTGTACGTAAAGGTCCGTGTACGGACCTAGATCATACAGAGTATTACGCACTGGGAGAAAGACCGTACATGAACGTCATCAAACGGACAAAATCTCTCTCACCCTCCGTTGCTTGTGTATTCCTGCGGTCCTTATGTACTACTATGCATGGTACTTAAGGGGGAAGAGAGTATAGACCCGAGGAGAGAGGGGGAGGGAGGAGACACTTACCTTGACATCTGCCTTCTTGTTGAGTAAACTCTTGGCTGCTGTAATGATGAACAGAGAGAGAGAGAGAGAGATTCAGAAAAGGACATTTACAATGGCATACAGTGGCAGAACAGCCCGCAGCAACTGTCGCTACACTCTGAAACCTAATTTATACGCTGCTGCACTTACTGGGCTGCTGGTCGAAAAATTGGTTCTTTCCAACAAGTGATGCCACCGCACAACGCAGTAGGCTTAACCACTTGAACCCTAGCGTCTCCCTATCCTAGTCATAAATATGTTGTAGATGGGAGAAAAAGGAGGGGGCCAAGCATAAACACCATGGGGACCCCAGTCAACCAAGTAGTATGGGTTTAAGTGGTTAAGTAAGGCTAGGCCAGTACGTCTGCCGAGCCGTTCCAAGGTCAGCCAAAGCTAAACGGAGCTGGGCTCAACTGCTTTGCTATCTGTGTGCATGCATCGGTGTCAGGGGCGTCACAAGGGGTAGGAAAGTGGGACTGAGTTACCGGGGCCCACGGTGGAGGGGCCCTAATAACTTTATCTATTGAAAAATAGCAGATATACAAGCTCACAGCGCGGCACCGAGTGCCACGCTGTGAGCTTGTAGATCTGCTATTTTTGAAAAGTTGTGAAAATCTTTGGATATGTGTATTTTTTAAGCGAACATTTCTAACTAAAAGTTTGCTTCTGGGGGTCCCTGGAACTAAATATTCTGTGGCCAAATACATAATCTTGGGGGTCCTTGACATAGGTTTCTTGCACACATTTTCACGATTTTTCAAAAATAGCAGATCTACAAGCTCGCAGCGCGGCACTCGGTGCCGCGCTGTGAGCTTGTATATCTGCTATTTTTCAATAGTTAAAGCACAGGGGCCCCACAGTGAATCCTTGTACCCGGGGCCCAGAATTTGGTGCGACACCCCTGATCGGTGTGTATCATATTCTACATTATCTATCCCAGCTTTCGTTTACTGTAAGTTGCCCTTCAGAATGGCATTAAGAGAGGAAAGCAAACGCTACTGCCAGCCAGGTCACATCATTGCCCTGTAAACACAACCAAGACATCAGACATCTTCCTATCCGCTCAGCTGCCTCGTCTCCACCACCTCTGCCCACGAGCGAGTGCTTGTGCTTGTTCTCAAGCTGCTGTTCTGGCTCACCACCACGGCGCCAATGACAGAACCGCCGCAAAGATGGCCACCGTACAAGTCCATGAACGCCCAACATAATAAGTGTTGCCTTAAACAGCTCTTTAGGGGCCTTAAGGAGGATTAGTCTTCAGTCTGCTTTCTAATGATGGGTAATGAGAGAGAGAGAGCGAGAGAGAGAGCGAGAGAGAGAGAGAGAGAGAGAGAGAGAGAGAGAACGATGCTGTAGACACAGTTCTCCGATTAGCATAATACACATAATCCCTTGCAACGGGGGACATGGCACACAGAGGGTCCGCAGGGCGTATGCAGAGAGCGTGCTGCTGCAGCACGGACACAGCGGGTGGTCCCCCAGTGGCCCACCCACAGTGGAAAGATTATGCATACTCTACGTGAGACATACATGGCCACACACAAAATAGGTGTTGTGTACTGTCTGGGAGTGTCGTGCAGTGTCGCTCGTTCGCTCGCTCACACGCACGCACGCACGCACGCCCCCCCCCCCCCCCGGCCCCCCCCCCCCCCCCCCCCACACACACACACACACACACACACACACAGTGACTGTATTACTGTAATTGTGTGCAGTTTCTATTTACTCTCCAATTCTGTGTGCTATGCTAAAAGGACAACTTAGTTTTTTTTACAACAAGGGTTCATGTTTTAGAAAAGAAAAAATGAGTGTTCAAAGAATTTCATTTACTGCTTTCTATCGTTTTAGCCATTTTAGCAATTTAGTTTTCAGTGGGCGGGGGCATGTTTGTGGACAAGTGGCTAAATACTCTATGTCCAGTACAGTAACACTACCAGCCCCCATAAGTCACATCTGCACATGAAAGATCACGGTGCAACTTGGGTATGGGAAGCGGGAGGTAAACAATGAGTCTACTACCATTGCTGTGTGTAGTAGAGTCCCCTCCCACTTCCCATTCTCAAGATGAACCGCAACTTTCATAGGCAGATGTGAAGCCAAGAGAGATCCGATTTTTTACAGATTGAGCCGCACCAGAATTCACATGAGCCTTCACACCAGCCCAAATGTAGCGCACTTTCTGACAATACGCCCCAGACTTCCATTTTAATCGCAGTAAAGCATTGTGGTGTGAATGCCCCCTGAATCTACCATTAGTCGCCTTATTGACCTATCCACTGCACAGGGAAAGGAAAAGAGTACAAATGAAATCAAATGGATCCATGAAGTAGCATTTTGCTTCATTTGTACACTCAGAGTTAAACTAACGCTGAGTATTTTACTGTGTATGTTCACAACATTCCTGCGTCCAGTATAGGTTCCGATTAAGTTACCTGCCCCGTTCCCCGTCGGCTCTCCCCCCGTTTCTACGTCCTCCCGACTTCCCCAGATGGAAGCCTGAGGTATTTTAAGGAGCGCAGACTGCATTCCACAGTCGAATCACATCCGATCACATCAACTGCCCAGCCATGTTACATAAAACACTATTTCTGGAATTGTGTGCCTTTTTTTCTCTCTCTCTCCCTTCATCTCCATCTTACTCTCCTTTCTTTCTATATTCATTAATTTCCCTCTCTCCTAATGTCCCTGTATCGTGAGCGATGAGGAAGGATGTGGAAATCCGCTCAGAACATTGAGAATGTTCAAGCGCCAATGGCGTTGTTGTTGTACCCGTGGCTCATCATTACCCACCCTCCATTCACTTGGCTTGTTGTTATTGAGGAGATGAAACGGGGTCAGAACGTTACCAAGCGCATTCTCTACTCCCGTTTGACAACTCAGCAGGGGAGGGGGGAGGGGACAACTCAATTTTTACTGAAGAATCAAGGGTGAGTTAGACTTAGCTGTGTGCCAGTGTTGCGCACCGAATATAGCAAGCTGTTTGCAACGCGTCGCACTGCGGCGTGATGTAAACTTAAACCAATTATAAATAAGGCATTAGTGCAGGGGTCTTCAACGTTTTCAGGCCAAGGACCCCTTAGCTGAGAAAGAGATGAAGCAGGGACCCCCAGATTCCATATAGTTTCATCGTTTGACAACACAATCATCAGTCAGTGTATTTTGGATTCATGTCAATTTGTGTTATCAGATATGTAACCAATTGAACCGTGAATACTTAAACTTGACCTTTCACTCTGTACTTAAGTGTGCTCTTTTTCCCCTCTACACCAAACCGCTTTGCCGAAAATAGCCGATCTACAAGCTCACAACGCCTCACGCTGCGAGGCGTTGTGAGCTTGTAGATCTGCTATTTTTGGCTAAAGTTCTCAGAATATGGACACTAGTTCAAGTGGTTGATATAAAAGAGAAAAGGGGTTTCTATCACACAAAGATTTGAAGCCTGTAGTAACTTAGAGGACCCCCTAGGGGTCCCAGACCCCCTGTTGAAGACCTCTGCATTAGTGTAATAAAGACATCTTCAGCTCATCTCCACAGTGGAAGTGAATAGAAACTTCAAGAAAACGTCAAGTTCTAATCTAAACAGACATCGCACGGGAAACCAGGGATATGCCGAGGCAACCTGCAAGTTCAAAGTTCACGTAGCTTAGTCCAAAGCCCAGATGTTGAAGAGGTACTCTTACCTTGCCACAAATTACACGTGAAGCAAGAAGAGAGAGGAGGAAGAGGTTAATGACCAATAAACTAACAGCTAAGAAACAAAAGAAGAAAAAATAAATAAACTATGCATACAGATGTAATGTA
The DNA here is from genome assembly GCF_963921795.1 of Nannobrachium achirus. NCBI lineage: Eukaryota > Metazoa > Chordata > Actinopteri > Myctophiformes > Myctophidae > Nannobrachium > Nannobrachium achirus. Next base: position 44,542,928 of record NC_137832.1, on the reverse strand, counting down.
TGCTGAATGCAAAGACTGCAAGGTGGAGGCAACGATGGGCATGGATTCACATGGATCATCAACAAGCTATGCTGCTGTGCTGAGCACACTGAAGCTAATCTAAGAACCACAGGTCCCCTCATCTGGCAAGGTTTGGTCTTTGGAAGATGGGAGTACTGATCAGCTCCTCGGGATGGTGGCAGACTGGCAGGATGCCTACAGACATTTTCCTGCACATATGAACCATATGAACCCCATTATGGGCCAACGTTCAGCGAATCCCCAGGAAGTATATAGGGTTCAAGTGGTTAAAGGATAAGATACACTCACATTTAACTTCAATCCCTGTGACCAGTGTTACATTGGTGATTTAATGGTTGGGGGGGGAGACGCAATTTTAATGACGTCACGTGCACGTCGCTTAACACCTACTCTACAGGTCAGACAATGGTCTATGCATGCTGGCTTGTTCTTTTGTTAAATCACCCTGCTGTGACACTACAACGTTTGTAAAAGTTGTCGAGGTGTGCACTTGGGGGTTGTTTTGCATCGATGCATGTCCGTGCGTGTGAGAGGCGTGAACACTGCTCCGAAAAGATACGGGCAGAGTCTACACGCATGACCGGACCAATGCAAAACACTGCCTGTGACGGGTGTGTGATGTCTGCCCCATATGGTTGGTCATACTCGTCATAGTCGTTTCCATGTTGAAAGATTTTCATATATTTTCAAACATTTTCAAAAATAGTGGAAATAGCAGATCTACAAGCTCACAACGCGTCGCAAAGTTGTCAAATATCTCATTAATTTCTTTGTATATTTATGTGTCATATCTGCCATGTGCAACTTCAAAGCCTACAAGCCAAACAGAATTGTCAACTACAACAACACAGTTAAATCGTTAATCGCAATTATTTGAGCGCCATAATCGTGACAGCCCTAGAAATGACGTCCCTTAAAGGGTTCGATTTGCAAAATAAAATATATATTTTTGTAAAATACTTGTAGATGTGTGTTTTTTTTAGATGTATATTTTGTTCCTGCCATTTTGCCATTTAGAAAAATATATAATAATTTTGAAAATGTTCAAAACTTTGGACAAATTGTAACTTTTCTAAAATGTTGCCAAAAATAGTGACGGGCAGGAATAATTTATTTGGTTAACGTACATTACCAGAGGAGAGGATATCAATCTATATACCCCCCCCCCTTGAGCAAATCGAACCTGTGAACATTATGTTCGTGCGGTGACTGCCAACGACCTTTAGATCGGCCATTTGACCACTTTCAGCGTCAAGTACATATTTACACCATGTACATACATGCAGAGAAACTATACCTACTGTATTCATTGAAATGAAAGTTTTAGTACTAACAAGTTGGTTATTAATTATATTTAAAAAACAAGAAAACCATTTCACGGTTGTCACTGCACTTCCTGAGAAGCTGCCCAACCGTGTGTCTCTTGCAGTGCTAACCATGCAGTGCATGCACCACTCCAGTGCCCCATGCAGCATTCACTAACTATTCCATCCTGTAAGCAACAGGGAGGTGGAGGCTGTCCTTCCTGTGTCTTTCTCCAACAGAGGAAAACAAGAGACAGGGAAGGAGGTGGATGCAGAATGAGTGCAGAGAGAGAGAGAGAGAGAGAGAGAGAGAGAGAGAGAGAGAGAGAGAGAGAGAGAGAGATATAGAGAGAGAGATGGCAACATCAGTGTTAAAGGGTGACTGATGCAGTGATGCATGGCAGCAGGGAATGACGAGGGGGGGGGGGTAAAGGTGAACTCATATCATAGTCCTCCTATGGCATGAGAGAGAAAGAAAGACATTGTGAGTGTGAGAGAGTATATGGTCTGCGGTTCTGGCCATGCTCCGTGGCTGTAATGAGAGAGAGAGAAAGAGAGACAGAGAGAGAGGGAGAGATGCTGAGAGTCAGGATGGTGGATGGATGGATGGATGGATGGATGGATGGATGGATGGATGGATGGATGGAGGGGCGTGACTACGCAGAGCCCATGGGGAGATAGCGTGACCAGCCACCCATCATGCCATGTAGCTCCCATGCTGCAGGGTGGGTGGGAAGTGGAGGGGGGAGGGGGGGGGCAGTGGTGGAAAGTAACTACCGTAAGTAGATTTATTGTAGATTTTAAGTACTGTACTTATGTACAGTTTTGAGGTATTTGTATACTTGACTTGAGTGTTTCCAATTTCCAATACTTTTACTTCCACTCCACTACATTTATTTGAAAACTTTAGTCACTAGTTACTTTGGAGATTTTGATATTATTACAAAACGTACATTAACAAATTATAGTTTACTGTACAACGCGTCGAACGCGTCGTGGGCACACGTAAACATCAAAGAGATTGGCGCGTGGGCACCACGTGGGCGTTTAATGTGTTAAGTACATTTTGATACCAATACTTCTGTACTTCTGCTCAAGTACATTTTGAATTCTGGAGTTTTAACTAATGCGGTATTGATACTTTAGTTTTTAAGTTAAAAAAAAGAAAAAAAAAATGAGTACTTTTTCCACCACTGCGGAGGGAGGGGATAGATAGGGACACACCCTTCCCAATGCTAATTAATACCTTGTTCCACCAGCCCGGCTGCAGTTCCGCTGGCCGCTGCCACGGCCGCCGCGGCCATGGTGACCGAGGCTGCGGGCGCCGTGGTCTGCCTGCTGCCCACTGTTAACGTGTCCGACACCCCAGTCCCAACATGGAGGACACGCAGTGGCAACCAGCCAGGGAGGGAGAGAGAGAGAGAGAGAGAGAGAGAGAGAGAGAGAGAGAGAGAGAGAGAGAGAGAGAGAGAGAGAGAGAGCGCGTGATAACGAAGAGAGAAAAGAAGAGACAAAGAGGAAGAGAGAGAGAGAGAAGAATAGGGAGAGATAGAGGAAAAGAGACAGAGGGATATAGAGAGATTGATTGATTGAAGACTTTATTAGAAGTTTGCATAGGAAAATGTACTGTACAGTTCGCTGGTACAAGGTCAACTAAAAAGATTCGCTCAAGAAAGCCTTGTTTCAATGGCTTTTCAAAGGCTTGTTTCAGTTGAGATCCCTTTTTTTAAAACTCATAACACTGAATGACTGACAGATAGAACACAGTACTATGCAGAAGATATAATAAGACAAACAGTTGTAAAAAACTATGCAAAAATAAATGGTATTTACAATAGAAAGGTCAGGGGGAGGTAAGGATAGGCTTTGAGGAATAGAGAGGGGGAGACAGTGAGCAAGGAAGAAAGTGGGAGAGAGGCAGAGGAAGAGAAAAGGACGGATGGAT